>NW_021319458.1:165408-168956 GCF_001605985.2 Dendrobium catenatum
TTGGAGCAACCTTTGTGAACCCTCTCACAAACTCCCCTCACAAGTTCCTCCCTCTCTCTCTCTCCCTCCCTCTCTCAATGCTCTCTTAGGTCAAGACAGCAGCACTCAAGATCTTTTTGCATGAGAAAATTCGGGTTCCTTAAATAGATTTTCAAGAACTGACTTTATCATCCAGGCTGATATAAATATTGTCCTGGCCGATCAGTACAAAATAAGCTCCATCAGCTGAGACGATTCAGGACGATTAGAAGAAAATTGATTACATCATCCGGGTCGATACAATATCGTCCTGGCCGATTAGTTCAAATCCGAGTACAATCGTCCTGAACATCGCCCTGAATAGAGTCTGACCGATGTCAATCGTCTAGGACATCATCCTGGTTGATTCTGCAATCAGCCCGACCAATGTGATCGTATTAATCAACCTTAATTAATTTCCATAATTGCTATATTAATTTAGGCATAATTGTGTTGTATCGTCCAGGCCGATATGGAGATTGGCCGGATAGATAATTTAAAATAAAGAATACCTAAATTGATCATGGCGGTTGATTCTTTTTTATTTGAGCCTATCGTCCTAGCCGATGCACGTATCATCCAGGATGATTTGGTTATTGATGGCTGCTTAACTAGGATGCCTTAAGTATTTTTAGTTGAATTGTCCTGGCCGTTAGGAACATCGTCTAGGTCGATGTACTCAAAACAGAAAAATTCAGAAAACCCCTCAAGTGTGTGTGTGCAAGGTTACTTAGCATCAGGAACCACTTTTACAATTGACTCAAGAAAGAAAAAAATACATACTTGACTCAACCTAAATCTACCCGATCTTGAGCTGGCTTGAGCTGCACTCGATATTGTGGTCCTGAAAGTTAGTTGGAAAATCAGTCATAGGAAATCATGAATGTTTTCTATCGTCAAAAGTCTAATTCATAATCTCAGATTCATAACAATCTCCCCCTTTTTGATGATGACAAACATAAACAGAGAATTCCAAGTAGTTATGGCAGTTCATTAAAAAAATTAGTTCACTAAATTCCAAAATTCAAAGTACAGGATACATCAAACTACTCTCCCTTTCGACATCACAAAAGGAGGGAAATAAAAAACAAATAAAAACATAACAGAAAACTAAAACACAAATAGCAGAACTACAGAAAACGAAAAACTAAAACTAAAAAAATGAGGGATCCTGATCATCAGACGGAGGTGGTGGTGGTGGCTGTTGCTGGAAGGTGGAAAACTGGGCAAACTGTGCCCCAAACCAGGCCATGTCCTGGTCGAGCTACTGCTACTGGTGTGCAACATGGGCATCAAACCAGGCCATGTCCTCAGCGTACTGCTGCTGCTAGTGTGCTACAAATGTGTTGAAGCGGGTCTCCAATTGATCAAATATCTCCACCAATTGATCCAGTTGAGAGTGGTGACGGAGAGGAACAGGTTCAGGAACAGAAGCGAGAGCCTCCTCCTCTGCCCCCTGAGCTTCCCCATCCCCTGGGTGGAGACGAGTACTATAAAGGGCATTGAAGGAATTGTTAGAGTAGAAAGGTGGCGGATGGTTGGGAGGAGCAGGATATTGAATATGATATTTAGATTTTATAACATAGGCAATGAGGTGTCTTAGAGCAAGATTGGGTTTTCTTCTATGTCCTAGATCTCGAATGATAGTCAAATGCTCGATGTAGCAAAAGATCAGGTATGTGGCATTGAATTTCCTATGGCTAGAATACAAAATATAGTAAGCTAAAGTAATGGAGTGATGTGGACTTGGTCTCCAGCCATCGGAATAATAGAAGTGCGAAGGACATGCTGGATTGTCCTAGCATCTTTAAGTAAAGAGTTAGTTTCTCCAACATGAAAGTGTGTGTTTGTGTGGAGAAGAAAGTGATCTACAGTGAACTAGTCCAAGTCAGGATCAGAGACAAGGGTATGCAGCTTATCCCCAGTGGTGGACTGCCACGACAGTTTAACACAATCCTGATATGTGATCTCGACAGGACGTCGATTCACATAAGAGGTGTGAGCATTGTAGGAGAAATTTATGCGGAGGTTTTCTTAGAATTCAAAAATAAGTTCAAAACTAAAGGGGACTGCAAGGGTGAGAATAAAGCAAAGAGAAGTGTGGGCAAAAAGATCCAGTGCTGGATAGGAGAGATAGGCTGGGTTGATTGTGCCAGAGAAGTAATGCCGCACTCTTTGTAACGATGGCAGGAAGCCTGATCATCTGCCTCTCGAAAATGAGGGTCCAGCGTGCCCCTTGAGGAGCTTCCAGACATCTGATGAGCATGCTTTTCGCCAACCATAAGCAAACAAGAAGTAAACAAGAGTGGAGAAGAGTTTTGAAGTGAGAAACATTGGCTGGAAGGCTCTGAATTTAAAGGATCGGCCGGATCATCCAGGCTGATAGGATCATCCAGGACGATCTGGTGTAATTATTGTGAATAGGCCAATTGGTCAAAAAGGTGGTCTGATCGTCCTGACCGATCAGATATCGGTTGGGACGATTAGACACTGACGATCGTCCTGAGGAGTCAGGCCGGACGACCGTTGAAAAAGCAGATCGTCCAGGCTGATTAGGTGGATCGTCCAGGACGATGCTCAATATTGGATCGTACCGGCCGAATTTAAAACGTTTTAATCATGCGCCGCGTGTATCGTTTAGGACGAACAGTAGATCGGTCAGGATGATTATCCAAAAATGGATCATTTAGGGTGAAATTATAGATTTTAAACGTGCGACACGTGTATCGTCCATGACGAACAAGTGTATCGGTCGGGATGATAACCAATAAATGCATCATCCAGGACGAAAAATGATATCGGTAAGGAGGGTCAAGATGATTGTAGAAGAGGTCGATCATATCGTCAGCAGAGGCCGATCATATTGTCCAGGACGAGAAAGGATCATCCAGGATGATTAGAGCAAAAAAGTCAGAATATTCAACAGATGGAGTTTTTGAAGCACGGAAAGCCGATCATCCATGATGATATAAATATCGACCAGGATGATGTGACAAAAAGTTTTAACTCAAAGGAGGGATGGAGATGATCAGAGAAGGCCCAAAAACAACAAGAAAAAAAATAACAATGATAAAACAAAAGTCAAAAAGTTTTTTTTTAATCAAGGCATGAACATGATATAGTCTCCATGTGATTTGAATCAATTGTTGAATGATCTTTGAGAAGATTTTCATGCTCCTTTTGTAAATTAAAATATTCCAATTTTAGGCTAGCATGAGTTTTCTTAAGCTTCCTATATGATGCATGTATTATTTTAGAAACTTATAGGAGTTGCTCATAGGTTAGTTCACATACCTCTTCTTGGTCATTTTGACCAAGATTATTATCCGCCATTAAACACAAGTTTTTTGTCTCCTCCTCAGGTTAAGTTTCAGAGGAATCTAATGCAGAATCAGCCCAGAATGCCTTTAGGAATTGCTTCTTACTCTTGTCCTTTTTGAGATTTCGTTTCTCCTCACCCTTCTCCTTACTTGGCTGTGCCTTAAGCGTAGGGCAATCAGCTTTAATGTGCCCAGGCTTCCTGCATTCAA
>NW_021319458.1:172810-187045 GCF_001605985.2 Dendrobium catenatum
CTATACCTCCCACCCATTTTTCATAATTGACTTGACAGCATGGTTTTGAAGCAATTAGGTGGTTAGCTGGCTCCCCCATCCAGGCCGAGGTAAGTCCAGGTTTTGCATTGCATTAGTTAGAACACTGGTCTTAGTGTGTGTAGAACACTAAGTCCAAATTAGATTTAGGATTCGAGGCTACTACATTCGGTTTCGTAGTATGCCTAAAAGGGTAGGTAGGTCCCTTCTTTTCAGGGACCCTAAATCCTACTTATCTACGTCACAGGATGATGTCACCTCCATCTCTTCTCTCACGCATGTGATCGGATGCCTGACTTTGATTTTCTCCAGTTTTTGTTTAGTACCCCAGAGCCTCCGAATGCTGATATGAGCCACGCATGTCGACTGAACCTTTTTGAAACCTTTCTTCCTTTTGAGTAAGACTTCTTATCTATACCCTTGTACCAATCTCATTTTAAAAAGGGATAATGTATGATCCTTAATCGAGAGTTTTCTTGGGCTCCGGCCTGGGATGTAATTAACCACGGGGGCTTGCGCCCGTGGGAAACTTGGCCCCCACAATCTACTAAACTCCACTCGAGCTTTGTATCGGATGGGGGAAACCCGTGACTAGGTCATGTATATTACTACCCATCGGGGTGTGTTGGCGACATCCTCTATCCCCAATGGTTAGTCATATGTACGATCCAATCTGCCCTCCCATCGACCAGTTCGTGTCGAGCATAGAGGCCTATGATCGTTTTGTCCTACGGGATAGTGCGGCCATACCCTCTGCATTCGAACCCCCATGAGCGGTGTTCCTTCGGAGGTCCACATGTGTGTGTGCAAGGTTACTTAGCTTCAGGAACCACTTTTACAATTGACTCAAGAAGAAAAAAATACAGACTTGATTCAACCTAAATCTACCCGATCTTGAGCTGGCTTGAGCTACACTCGATATTGTGGTCCTGAAAAGTTAGTAGAAAAATCAGTCATAGGAAATCATGAATGTTTGCTATCGTCAAAAGTCTAATTCATAATCTCAGATTTGTAACAATCTCCCCCTTTTTGATGATGACAAACATAAACAGAGAATTCCAAGCAGTTATGGCAGTTCAGTAAAAAAATCAGTTCACTAAATTCCAAAATTCAAAGTACAGGATACATCAAACTACTCCCCCTTTTGACATCACAAATAAAAACATAACAGAAAACTAAAACACAAATAGCAAAACTACAGAAAAAGAAAATTAAAACTAAAAAAATGAGGGATCCTGATCATCAGACGGAGGTGGTGGTGGTGGCTGGTGCTAGAAGGTAGAAAACGTGGCGAACTGTGCCCCAAACCAGGCCATGTCCTGGTCGAGCTGCTGCTAATGGTGTGCAACATAGGCATCAAACCGGGCCACATCCTCAGCATGCTGCTGTTGCTAGTGTGCTATGAATGTGTTGAAGCAGGTCTCCAATTGATCAAATATCTCCACCAACTGATCCAGTTGAGAGTGCTGGCGGAGAGGAACAGGTTCAGGAACAGAAGCAGGAGCAGGAGCCTCCTCCTCTGCCCCCTGAGCTTCCCCATCCCCTGGGTGGAGATGAGTACTATGAAGGGCATTGAAGGAATTGTTTGAGTAGAAAGGTGGCAGATGGTTGGGAGGAGCAGGATATTGAAGATGATATTTAGATTTTATAACATAGGCAATGAGGTGTCTTAGAGCAAGATTGGGTTTTCTTCTATGTCTTGGATCTCGAATGATAGTCAAATGCTCGATGTAGCGAAAGATCAGGTCTGTGGCATTGAATTTCCTATGGGCCAGAATGTAAAAGATAGTAAGCAAAAGTAATGGAGTGATGTGGACTTGGTCCCCAGCCTTCAGAATAATAGAAGTGCAAAGGACATGCTGGATTGTGCGGGAGAGAGTAATGCAGCACTCTTTGTAATGATGGAAGACAGCCTGATCATATGCCTCTTAAAAATGGGGGTCCAGCGTGCCCCTCGAGGAGCTGCCAGATATCTGACAAGAATGCTTTCCGCCAACCATAAGCAAACAGGAAGTAAACAAGAGTGGAGAAGAGTTTTGAAGTGAGAAACATTGGCTGGAAGGCTCTGAATTTAAAGGATCGGCCGGATCATCCAGGCCGATTGCAGGATCATCCAGGACGATCCGGTGCAATTATTGTGAATAGGCCGATTGGTCAAAAATGGATCATCAGCCGGGATGATTAGACCCTGACGATAGTCTGAGTCAGGTCGGACGACCGTTGAAAAAGCAGATTGTCCAGGCCGATTAGGTGGATCGTCCAGGACGATGCTCAATATTGGATCATACCTGCCGAATTTAAAACATTTTAATTCATGCGCCATGTGTATCGTTCAGGACGAACAGTGGATCGGCCAGGACGATTGTCCAAAAATGGATCATCTCGGGTGAAATTATAGATTTTAAATGTGCGACACGTGTATCGTCCAGGACGAACAAGTGTATTGGTCGGGATAATAACCAATAAATGCATCGTCTAGGATGAAAAATGATATCGGCCAGGACGATCAAGATGATTGTAGCAGAGGTCAATCATATCGTCAGCAGAGGCCGATCATATCATCTAGGATGAGAAAGGATCGTCCAGGATGATTAGAGAAAAAAGTCAGAATATTCAGCAGATGGAGTTTTTGAAGCACAGAAAGCCGATCATCCATGACGATATAAATATCGGCCAGGACGATGTGACAAAAAAATTTAACTCAAAGGAGGGATGGAGATGATCAGAGAAGGGCCAAAAACAACAAGAAAAAAAATAACAACGATAAAACAAAAGTCAAAAAGTTTTTTTTTTTAATTAAGGCATGAACATGATATAGTCTCCATGTGATTTGAATCAATTGTTGAATGATCTTTGAGAGATGATTTTCATGCTCCTTTGGTAATTAAAAAATTCCAATTTCTAAGGCTTATCAATGAGTTTTCTACTAAGCTTCCTATACTGAGCATGTATTTTTTTAGAAACTTTAAAGGACGTTGCGCACATAGGTAGTTCACTATACCTCGTTCATTGGTGCATTTTTGACGCAAGACTTATTGTCTGCGATTAAACAACAAGTTTTTTGTCTCTCTCAGGTTTCAGTTTCACGAGAATTGATGCAGTAATTGTCCGCCCATTAGAACGCCTTTGGAATCGCTTTGTACTCTTGTCCTTATTTGAGGTATTCGATTTCTCCTTACATCCCTTACTTGGGTGTGCCTCAATGCGTAGAGACAATCAGCTTTATGTGCCAGTGCTTCCCTGCTTCAACAGCAAATTACTTCACTTATGAATTCTTAAATTTTGCTACCCTACCTTTATTCCACTTTGATGATTCTTCTGCTTTTTACTATAGAAGCTCTTAAATTGCCTTGTGATTAAGGAAACATCATCGCTTTCAGAACCCAGAAGAATCATTGTCTTAACGTTCACTTTAGTGCCACCAGTTTTCTCCTTCTTCTTCTTTCTCACCTGCATCAAGTATTTCTTTGGTCATCACTTACTCGTAAGCAAGTGAGTGAACCAAGTAAGTTATCGATCGAATATGTATTTAATCTTCAGATTCAGATATTGCACGTTTTTTTGCATCAAGGAGGAAGGCAAACATCTTAAAATTTTGTTTATTTTCATAGTTAGAAAGTTCTCTCCTAATGCATGCAATGAGTGAACAATCTGAGTAACCGTTATTACATTTTAGAAATCGATTCAGAAGTTCATATGAAAAAGTTTTGGTATCATGTAAGAGAATATTACACGGATTGCTGACTTCATTAGTACTTTCATAGGTGATACACAATTTATCCCAATTTCTTTATTGTAGTGCAAGTGGAAACGACGCATGTAACTTCGATATCAAAGCACAAAAAAAAATAGTTCAAATATTTGCATTTAATTGTTTAAATTCTATACATCTAGAGCCCTTCAGTAAAAGGAAGCTGGAACAGTAATACCATTCAATTTTCCAGTTGGAGGTGTATAACCATCCTTAACAAGCATCCACATGCGATAATCAATTGATTGTAAAAATGTAGACATGCGAGTTTTCAAAATCAAAAGGGATGTCATCAACAAAGGTGCCGGGTAATATAATATTTAATAAATTCAATAAATAGCCCATTTCTTATGTAATTAAGTATATAAGATAAATATAATTCAATAATATATTAAGAGATTAAATTTAAAAAAATCAATGTGTCATTAATTTAAATTTTAAAATTTATTGTTATTTAAATAAATTTTTTGAAAGAAATTTAAAAATAATTCATTCAGAGATTATTTTTTTGAATAGAATTAAATAATATAACTAATACAATTTAAAAATACAAGAATAATCAAATAAAAACAAATAATTAAAGATTAATGTTTGCTAATATTTAATAACAATTTTTTAATGATTGAGTAAAAAATTATTTAAAATTCAACCATTAATTTAAAATTCTTAATAATCTAATAAGAAATTACAAATTATAATTAAAAATTAAATCATTTTATGAATAAATTTGATAATTAATATTTATTTAATAAAAATGGCCTTTATACTTCATGCTTGACTCCATTTGGAGAAGCATTTTAGCATTAAATTTCAAGCACAAATGTTTTTAAATAATCAAAAGACCCTTGTGTGTTGTTTAAAACTCTTTCGGAGAACAAACACATTTGATTGTGGAGTCTTCAATTCATTTATAAATCAGAGACACTCGCACATCATATTTTACGCAGTCACCTCATCAATTCCATTTGACCTTAAAGTTAAAAACTCTACTCATCTAAGTCACAAATTCAAATCTTATATACTTCTTTAATCTCTTAAGATTGAGTTGATAGTATCGTATACTATATTTTTTTTGTTGTTTTGTTTTTTTTTTTAAGGAAAACCCCAGAGGGCCTACGCAATTGATTAAATAATATGGGTCAACAATCTTAAGGGACCTTAAGCTCTTACTGGCTCAAAAGAGCTACAATCATAAACAGAAAGAAAAAACCTACTAGCTCGAGTTCCCCACTATAGAATAATACAAAATAACCTAGGTACATTCTACGGTGCTCAAGCACAAGCACCCAAAAAATGAGCAAACCAAAAACATAAAAACACTCATGCCAACCATCCTCAAATCCAAATCTTCAATCATCAGCACGAAAAAAATTCCTGCGAAACATCTGATAGGCACAAAGGACATAATAGTTATATATAAAAGGATTACATATAAGAAATAAGAGTAAATAGACCAATACTGAATTCGCGTCATCATAATAAACCAACACATCATACAGAATAAACCACCACATCATAAGAATATAAGCCAGGCAGAAGAAAATTAAAAGGACAACCACCTCTGAACATAATAAACAGCCAAACAACCCACCAAGTGAGAGAGCACATAAAACAGGCCCGCCCGATGTAGACACTAAAATAAGTATAAAGGGAATACAAATTCCTACAGCCATCACAACCATCATAAATACCAAGGCCACCCAGGTTATTGGGGTGACTAGTAAAAAGATAACCACCAAAATGCCAGGAAAATTTTAGCACTGAAAACCAACAAAAGCATAGTACAGCCTTGTAAGAACCGACCCTACCAGGCACAAAGGCAGCAAGGCCCAGTCCAACAACCAATCCACTAGAAAAATAACCCACTCAATCCAACAAAGGTACTGATTCAACAAACAAAGCAATCAGATGGAACACCTCAGTTAGAGATCGACAACAAGGAAGCAATTCCACCAACAAGAACCCAATAACTCCAATATAAGGAGCAAACAGACCATCACCTACACAAATATGTAGCCAGAGAAAAAAGCCCCACTATAGAAGCATAAAAAATAACACCAGCTAACAGAATAGGAAATCTTCAAAAACCAGAAAGATAACAGCAGCAACCCCAGGTAGGAAACAACAACCTGGAGGAAAGAACTCGAAATAACAACCAAAAAACAACACAACTAGCAGTGATTAAAGAAGACAAAGCAGCATAGAAAAGACCAAAATTGCTCTTGCTCAACCAGGCAACCAAAAAAATCAAACCAACAAAGGCACCAGATAGAACAAAACCAAGCCACCGAAACAACATGAAACAAAGTCCAGAACTACAGGCAGGGCCACCAAAACCACCTAAGTTCTAACATAGGGAACACTAAAGTGATCAAGATTAATATGCCCTTTCAGATACCTCAGAAGGTTGGTCCCAATCAGATCCGAAAAATCTTCAAGACCACACTTCCAATTAGCAAGCCAAGAAGCACAAACATTACCCTCATTACAAATATGTCATAATGAATATTTAAAAAAAAAAAATCAAAAAATCAAAACATTCTTAATCTCTCTAGCCATATAAAAAAGGCCAGTACTGCACCTAATATCATCACCAGAGTTTAAGAATTGGAAATTATAATTAGAATTAACGTCAATAAGCACATAAGTTAAGTTAAGAGAAATACATAATCTTAAACCATAGAGGATAGAGGATAGCCAAAGTAGTAGCATGGAAAACATCCCCATTTTAAAGAGGGTCCATAATAAGATTATTATCACTATCTCTGATAATACCACCACCGCCCACAGTGGAGTCACTACAAACACTATCCATGTTCAACTTATAAAAATTATTGGGAGGTTTGATCCAATAAATAATTCCAATGTCTTTGGCAATATGACCATCCTCCTAATTAAGGCCTAAAGCGGAACCAACAAAAGTATAATCCTTGAAGTTCTTGGTAGAAATCAGGTTAATAGAAAATAAGGTAAAAATCTTATCTTTAACATTCTGGATATGATACAGTTTTGGAAGGAAGGATCAACGAAGTCAATAATTCTAATTCAGAAAGGGAGAAGGTCCGATCCTGTTCTTCTGGAGAACTTGAAAATCTTGAGAGCTTGGGAAATGTGATGAGATGCTTAAAGTTATGCCTCAAAGAATTAACTCTGCAAACAATCTGAATGTGTGGAATAGAAACAAAAACATAAAAGTGGCTGATATGGATTATGGTGACTGCATTGCTGAAGATGGACGTACAGTTAAATTGCACAAGGAGAAAGTTTGTGAGAATGCCATGAAACTAAACAAATCTTTGGTGGTTAAAATCTTTGGAGAAGACGTTCAATTCTCATCAATCAGCTATGAATTAAGGAGACAATGGGAAGTGTTCGGTAAATTCCATCTAACCATTCTTGGTAAAGGATGGGTGTTATGTTCTTTTTTTGAAAATGAACACTTGGAAGCAGTTCTTAACAATGGAACATGGTTTGTTATTGGGAACATAATCGGTATTGAGAAATGGAATAAAAAATTTGATCCAAATTCTCTAGATGGTCTTTCAGCTCCATTTTGGATCAGATTACCTAATTTACCTCTTTTTTGCTGGGATGAAGTGAACATATGCCGTCTAGCTTCAATGGTGGGGAAGCCTTACTTAATTGACGGTAACATGTTTCAGTGGTTGAGAAGAGAATTCGGTCGTATTTGTGTCCGAATCAAGTTGAATGATAAACTACTTACAGGTGTTTGGGTAGAACGTGAAGAAGGAAAATTTTATCAAAAAATAGAATACGAGAGACTTCCGAATCTCTGTTTTGATTGTGGTAAGATCGGTCATGATAAGAAGGAATGTGCCAAAAGCTCTTTGTTGAACAAGGATAATTCTGATCAGATGAAGATGGATTTTTCCAAAGATAACAATGAGAAGAGTACAGTGGAAGGTAATCAACCAACTGATGATAATTTGCATAATTCTGATAATTATGGCCCTTGGTTGATGGTGAATTATGGGAAGTCTCTCATAATATAAGACCATCTATTTTGATGAATAAAAACAGTAAAATTTCTCAGCAAAATCAATATGTGGCAGTGAAGAAGCAAGTTAATATTGAACCGGAATTGACAGGGCTATCTCCAGCTAAGAAGACTGCAGAAATTGCATTGGAAAAAGTTTCTGCAGAAATTATTGCAGAGACAGATTCTCTAATTCCAGTTAATAACAGCTTCAACATTCTGAAGGAATTAGAAGATGGAGAAATTAATGAAACAAATACTAATGTCAATCCAGTTGAAAATGTTTCATATACAGATGTGCCGGATTCTACATTGATTGCTAGCAAGGGAGAGCTGAAAGTGACAAAATATATTGGCATAACCTCTAACAGCATTGGTACTTAGGGAATAGAAGAATCTTCTCAATCGTCTATAAAGAAGAAGAATAAACAACTAAAAGACCTGGGATCGATCAATGCTTCTACTAGAAGTCGAAGAATGGAAATGGAAGAAAAAGGTAATGTGGGGACCTTTCCCCATAATCCTTTTAAATGAATTCTATTTGTTTTTGGAATTGTAGGGGAGCAAGGAAGAGGAGTGCTTCCCTCTACCTTAAAGAGGTAGTTAAAAATAATGGTGTTTGTTTTGTGGGATTGGTTGAAACCAAAATTACTTCTATTGATAGAAGTGAAGTTGATGCATTAATTGGCAATAATTGGGACTTTTACTGTATTCCTTCTTCTAATCTTTCGGGTGGCATTATTATTCTTTGGAATACCAATTATGTGAATTTCTCTGTTGAGGAAAGCTCTACTCAAATGGTGAAAGGTGAAATCAACTTGTTCAACAACTTAAAATGGAAGGTGGTCACGATTTATGGTAGCACTGAGGTGAGCAAAAGAAGAGATTTATGGAATATGCTAGACAATTTTTCCAATCATGAATATCCTATGGTAATTGGTGGGGATTTCAATTGTCTTTTATGCAAAGAAGACAAAATAGGTGGAAGGCAATTTACTTATCAACAAGGATCAAAGGATATGGAAGAATGTTTGTTAAAAAATGATCTTCATGAAGTTAGCTTCATTGGCCCAAGATTTACTTGGTGCAACAACAAAATTGGTGGAGCTAGAATCCTTGAAAGATTGGATAGGTGCTTTGTGAATTCAATTGCTTTAAGCTCCCCTTTTCAATTGATTGAGAGACATTTGGCTAGAATAGCCTCGGATCATTGTCCAATACTTCTTCAATTCCGATCCTTCAACAAAAATGTTAGCAAAATGATTAAATTCGAAAATTGTTAGGCTTCCTACCAAGCGTATTATGGAGTAACTAAAAAGGAATGGTGCAGAAATTATCAAGGCAATTATTCTCAAATCCTCAAAAAGAAATTCAAGAGATCCTTAAAATCTTTATTCTTTTGGAGCAAATTTAAGCTTAAAGAATTGAACAAGTTGAAAGAAGATCTCATGGAGGAGATAATGGAATTACAAAACAAAGAGGCTTCTAATGGACATCTCACGAATCAAGATTACGGGATACTCAAAGAGAAGGTGCTGGAACTCAATTCTACCTTGGCAAGGTTGAATACTTGGTGGAAACAAAGGGCTAAAGTTAATTGGCTTAAGGAAGGAGATGGTAATTCCAGATTTTTTCATAACTATGCAAATGCTAGAAGGAATGTCAATAAAATTATAAAGATTAAAGATGAAGATGGCAATACGATTGAAGATCAAGATCACATGGAAGAAGTCTTTATGAGGTTCTTTCAAAAGAAATGGGAGAACAAAAACTCTAATTTGGTGTGATGGCCGGATCCTACTAATTGCTTAAACGAGCAAGATAGAAGCATTTTGGAGGCGGATCTATCTATGGCCGAAGTTCTTAATGTGTTGAAACAATTGGAGGAGAACACATCTCCAGGTATTGATGGTATATCGCATTCTTTTATTAAAGTTTATTGGAATATCATCAAGAAGGACTTTTGGTTAGCTTTATGCCATTTTTTTTAAATTTGGTGATTTGAACAAAGATTGGAAAGAAACTCTTATTATTCTAATCCCAAAGATTTCAAATCCTATTCTTCCATCAAATTATAGACCAATTAGTCTTTGTAACACGGTGTACAAAGTGGTGGCAAGGATTATTGTTAATAGAATTAATTTGGTCATTTCTAAACTTGTCTCTATGGAACAAGTGGATTTTATTAAGGGTAGATCTTTATCTGACCATATTATGCTAGCACATGAAATCTTCCACAAACTCAGAATTTCTAAAGCTTCTTCGGGTCTTGTGGATTTCAAAGTGGATATGGAGCAAGCCTATGATTCTATGGCTTGGGAATCTCTTAAAGGAGTATTGGAATATTTTAAATTTCCTCCTCACTTTTCTAAGTTAATTATGGATTGTGTTGTAGATCCTATGTTCTCTATTATCATCAATGGTAATTGTTCTAATTGGATCCAAGCTAGAAGTGGTTTTCGACAAGGTTGCCCCCTTTCACCCATTCTTTTTATTCTTTGCTCACAACTTCTCTCAAATGCATTTTATCATAGCTCTTGTGGTATCAAACTTTGTCCGGAGGGACCACATATCTCTCATCTTTATTCTTTGTACTAAACATTTTTATGTTATAAGCTAAACAAGTTATCATGAAATTGATTTATTATTCCTTGTCATTTTTAATATAATGTCATCTTAATTTTTATATATTATATTAAAAAATTGTTATGCCGTGTCCACGCCGCACCCGTGTCCTATATTTTTAAAAACTGTCGTGTCCCGTGTCCGTGTCGTGTCCGTGTCGACATGTCCGTGTCGGTTCATCATAGCTTGGGTCCACTTGGGCTAGCCTTATGGCTTAACCCAAATGGTCCAAAGAGGCTCCGCTTGTGCGAAAGCCTAATATAAACCAAATTAAACCAAACTAATGATTGCATGGTGTCCCATTTAATCCCTTACACCTAACCTTGGGGGCCCAACCCATGGGCCCACATGGATTAGGAATTGGGCTAATTCAATGTACCAAAAATCACCTTACCTTGCACAAACTTCAAATATAGGATCCACTAAGCCAAATCAGCACTTGTATTTAGTGGCCCAAACTCCTATGCATCTACCCTAGTAAGACAACACTTAGAATGTTTGGGTCAAGAATAAATCTTCCCAAAACCTCCCAAAAATATCTCTCATGAGCCTTATTGCCTAAGCTAGTCTGACTTTGCTTAATTGAGTCCACCGTTGGACTCAAGGACCTTTTAAATGCCTTTCCACGTTAGCTCCCAACCAGCTAGTTATCAGTGATGAAACCAATCTCAAGTGGTCAGCTCCTCACATGAACAAAATTCCGGGGCTTTATAGGCTTCTTTTCATTTATTGAGTTCAGGGAACATTCATATGATTGCTCCCTGAAGCTAGTGGCCATCTAGAGCTCTAAACGAGCCATACTATTCATCCAAAGACATGGGAGAGGTATGAATAGGGCACTTCATATAATTCCCTCCCATTTGATCCTCTTATTTTACAAAGCCTCCCTAGAGCCACACAAAGCATTCCCTAGCTTCGTAGACTCTCCTGTTCCCTCCTCAAATGATTTTGAGTAAGCTCTAGTGAAATATCTTCATCTGAGCTCAAAGTCATACCTACAGTACCGCTTAGGCCATGCTTCCTGAAGAATAAAGCTTCCCCATCATCAGACATACATTCTTGAACTCAGGCACTGGCATTTGGAGTTATTTGTGAGGTAATAGCCTAATCATGAGCTCTGAGATAGGTAATTTTGGTCAAGTATGAAACAAGCCATTAACCCATCAGATTTTTACCATTTTATTGATGGAGAAAGATATGGTGATGCTCTCTATGAAGTTCTATTCTATTTCACTTGTGAGATATCTCAGATCATGCCAGAATATGCTACAACTGAGAAAGCTCGGGAGAGTTATAACATGAAATGTAGACTATTTATCATAATCAATGGCTCAAATTAGATACCACAATGCTGAATTGCATTAGATCATAACCATTCGATCTTGAATCGTATGTCTAACTGGAATGTGTGAAACTATTTATGGCTCAATCACTGGTTGGCCAATCAGATGGTGTCACACGTAAAAGGTCACACTGACTGTATAAATCCATGATTAAATTAATAAACAAATTATCGAGACTTTAAAAATTATATCTACTCGCACACTTATTCAAATTGTGTGTTCTTAGGCTCATTGGAAAGATCATGAGGAGACCTATAAAAGCCCTATGGTTCCATGCTCTAATTTAATATGAAATTAAAGTTATTTAAGGTCCATTCTGGGGATATTTTTATAAATTTTGACTATACACCAGATATTGAAACTTTGGGAGAATAATTTTGAGCTTATTTTTGACATATCCAAAATTAATCAGCCTTGTTTGAATTTATTAAACCTTGGATACTTAATTCACCATTAAGTTTGAATTAGCCTAATTACCTATCCAATGAAGATTTGGATATGGTTTTTATGTCTTTCTTGTGCTAAGTCTAAGGGCTATAAAGCTCTTGATTGCACCCTAATCCTAGGTCTAATTATCCATAATTAACTCCCTTTTTTGGGGTGGGGACCCACAGAGGGGCCTACGTGTTAATTAAATTTAGAAATACAAGATCCTAAAAGGACTCTCGAGATCAATAGTGTTGAAAAGAGCTACAAAAAAAAAAAAAAAAAAAACAAATAAAACCTTGGAGCTCAAGGTCTGAGCTAGGTAAAAAATACAAAGCAACCTACGAACAATCAAAGGTGGCAAGAAGCCAAAACCCCAAAAAAAAGATAGGAGAAATTGATAAACTTTGAGCACCATCCTAGCACACAAAAAATTAAGATGCAGAATATCATAATTAAAGTAATATTGCAAAAATAAGAGGCAAACGAAAGAATAAAAAAACACAATCAGAGGTACTAAAATGGAAATTGGACATGTTAGAAATTTTGCAAAATAAGAAAACTATGATATACCGATTAGTAGAACCATAAATAAAGAAGAAAAGATACTTACAACATGTATATTAAAACCCTAAGAACTACTAGTAATAATGACTGTAAGTAGCTAAAGATATTAGCAGAGATTCAGAATAAAATACATAACAAAGTCCCTCCCAATAGTCTCTTTCCTTCTTATAGACCCAACGTCCAAAGAAGAAAGAGAGACTAATGGGATAACATAGTAACCACTATTAATAATGGACCAATCAACCATATTGTTAAGAAGCAACCAGTTAATAGAGAAAGGAATAAAGGAATAGATATGAATAGGTAAGTGCATAAGAAACACAGACCCAATACTTCCATTTAAAGTTAGCAACCCCAGCTTAATAACACACATAAACTAATATGGATAAGCAACTGGACCCCCTGCTCCCATTCAACACCAACATTATATTAAAAGTAAAAATGGAATCAGTTATTCAAAAGATCCATCCATGATCAATAACCAACATGACACCATACAAAGAGACAAAGTGATGCATACAACCATAAAAAACCAACAAAGCAATATCAGACCCCTCAAAACATCAAGAAGACGGACTATATATATGAAAATCCAAGAAAGGACACCATAAAGCATTCACAGAACCAGAAAAGCCCGCCCGTAAAAGACCACACTAAAATTGTAGTTAAATAAAGGATACAACACATGTATCAAATATTTTTAGGGAAAAACCAAGCAGCACTTAATTCAACACTAGCATCTATAAATAGAGACTAAACAGGCCATAACCCAAAATACAAAACACAGCAAATAATTAGGGCCATTCGAGCTCAGGAGGATAAACCCAAAGCAACAATCATGATGAAAACCCAATACCATTTAATTTTAAATACAAATGCTCTCAGGCACAGCAAGAAGAGTTTGTAAATGATGGTGATTGGTGAGTAATAGAAAAGGAATCCATGTAATAGGGCAACACAGCCGTAATGATAGCACCATTACACCTTCAACCCCAACTAAACTACCAGCTGAATGAAGAAGAAACATAAACCCTAATGAGAACAAACCACAAAAAACTTAAAACCCCCAGCTGTCCAACCAATGAGGCTAAAATAACTTGCCCAATAATAAAGACGGACCATAACCCTAACCAAATAGCTCCAGTAAAAAAACACAGCCAACCAGTAATGTTACACCTGGGAATAACAGAGTAACATTTAGGGTTTAAATTATGGTACCAATAATTCCAATCACGGCCAAAGCCCCTCACATCAACACACCAGGTAGTGCTGAAATGAAAAAGTGAAGATAAACATAAATTTCTATCAACTAAAATCATGAACCTCATTAAAATAAAAGAAAAAAAAATATAATACAAAGCCACCCAACAAAGAACAATAAACCATCAGAAACAACAACACCAAGAGAAGTAAAAAATCAAATAGACCCAAAGAAAGACATAGCCAAACATGCCAGGTGAAAAAATTACTGAATTACTGTTGAGTCTATTAATTAGGTTGTTAAGCCT
>NW_021319458.1:193985-196992 GCF_001605985.2 Dendrobium catenatum
AACCTCTATTAATAAGATTATCATCAATGGGAATAAATTTATGCAAAGTTCTCCAGACAAAGGCAGCCATAGTAGAAGGAATACTCTTATGCCATATCATAGAGAAAATTTTATCATAATATTTTCTAGGTCGAAAGGCATGCCAAGCATTTTTCAAATGGAAGTCAACATTTTTAGACAAATCACATAAGATAATATCATTAGAAGCATTATTAATAGGAAGGTTCAAAATTTGATGAATAATGTAGTCTGGGATGGCATTAGAGATTTTTTTATAATCCTAATAATTATCAAAAATGAAAGAATTAACCTTAACAGCCGCAATAGAAGAAGTATTCATAATGGAATCAATAGATTGATTATCCAACCAACAATCTTTCTAAAAGAAAATATTAACCTTATTGAGCCCCTAAGAGATGAAAGGCTCAACAGACAATTTAACCATACAAAGTCTCTTCCACACTAAAGAATCTCCTTGATTAAAAACACAAGTAGAAGGATGTTTACCAACACAATATTTAACAAACATAAAATTAGCCCAAAGACTCACTTTAGCATGAAAATTATATCAAAGCTTAAAAGAAAAGGCAAAAGCCAATTCATTCATACTTTTATAACCCAAACCCCTTCAGCCAAAACACTACAACATCTATCCCAAGAAGCACAGGAAATTTTTGAATTGTTGGAACTACCTTTCTAAAAAAAATTGACTAATAAGCCTATGCACTCTATCACAAGCCTCTTTAGTAGGAAACAGAGTTTAAAAGATATAAATTGGCAAAGAGAAGAGAACACTTTTAACAAGAGTTAATCTATGACCAAAGCTCAGAAAGTTGGAATCCCACGATAAAAAAATATTCTGAATATAGTTAATAAGATCACCAAAAAGAAAAGTTTTTTACAACCTTTAAAGAGGGGAACCGAAAGAGATTTCATGGGTAATTTGCCATACATAAAACCAGTAACATCTTTAATGGCCAAAATGCAGTCATTTGTTTTTATTAAGAGATAAACCACTAACCATCTCAAATTGATCAAAAAATTTTATAAGTGTTTGAATACTGTTAACAAAACAGTTGTACAATCAATAAAATCATCAACAAAACAAAGATGAGAAATAGGAAAACCGCCCAACGCTCTGAATTAAAAATTGAGAGTATTCTCAAAGAGATTAGTAAGACCTCTAGATAAAAAATCAACAACAATAATGAACAGAGCACGGGAAATAGGGTCACCCTATCTTAAAACATGCGAAGATTTGGAAAACCCATTTTTGAAGTATATAAGGAAACTTTAATCAATTGTTTATTCAACAAAGATGTAATGGACTGTAGGGGCTTGCCTCTATACGAACCCAAGATCCATATACAAAATAAACCTTATGTTAGTTCACAAAGATATAGGAAAAATCTTCTTGATGTGGACTTAAGTTGATACTGGGCTGGTTTCATAATTGAAATAATAGGTGTATGTGAATATCAACCTTCAGGATTAATTTCATATCCCCAATGCAAAATTTTAATATGAAAATAAATTGCTTCTTTGCTCAAGTTAATAATACAAGTGTTAGTTTATCTCTTTGGGTAGTTAACACTAATTAGGTGGAATTGAATATTGAAACACTACATCCCAAATCAGGGGATACATCATTTAAAATTTGACCATAAGCCCTTCAACAAAACATTGGAGTAGATAATTAAAAAGAACTTATATTATATCAAGCACCAGTGGGATGAGATGTTGGTTGAAGCCTTGTGGGCCTATCACACCACTTATAGGACTCCAACCCAATCCACTCCATATACCTTAGTGTATGGGTTTTAAGGTCATGCACCCTTTGGAAGAACAAATTCCTTCAGAAGATCAATGGGATGTTTTAACTAACATGGGAGGGCCCTTTCATTATATAGATAGTCTACAAAGGAGGCTCCGACTAGTTAGTTGATTATAAAGGAAGCCACCTAGCGCTTCTGATTAATGGGCATTTCTATAAAAAAAACTACGCTTGATGTAATTTGAATATTAAATTAATGCAAAATCCTCTTTTAAAAACTACATTAAACCAAATTATTTGAATTCAAGAATCAAAATCAAAATCCTTTTATCCTTAATGTTAGGTATGAGTTCCCGTGATTTCTTTATTTAGGATTAAATCCACTAGTTATGGAGCCAGCCCTATGTAGCACCATCATAGTATCAAAATCAAAATCCTTTAATCCTTATGGTCAGGTGTAAGTCCTTGTGCTTCTTTTCCTTAGGGATAAATTCACTTTTAACGCAATGTAACTTTTGCTTCACCATCTTAACATTATTGCTCTATATTGTGCTATTTCTTATTTTGTGACCTGCTCTTAGTGCGCCGAACTACTCTACACGTCACCGACAAATAAAAATTCCAACAAGATGACCACAATATGTTGTAGGAGAATAACTTATAGTACATATATTGCGTGTTGACCATGATGGATCTCAAGACGAAATAGGAATTTGGATTTGTCCAAGAAAGGAAGCTCCAAAACTCAAGAACTAAGGATAATAATGTGTTGCTAATTACAAAGAGACCCAACAATCTTAAATATAATACGAGCAATGAAGATCTAGAGATAGGAGCGACCAGGACTTGCACCAATTCCTAAAAGATTATATTCCTTAATTTGGATTACCTATAGGTAGAAGTAAGGAAGCATGAAGACAACAAACTTTTAACACTAAATATATTGAATATGAAGGTAACCAATAGCTTAAATCCAATACTAGAAGCCAATATCATACGAAAAATAAATATCCATGAACATGCACCAATTCAAAGGATGGAGTTTTCTACTAATTGTTTACCTATAAGCTAAGAGGAAGAAACTAGGTCTTAACTACCTAAAGAACTAAAGTAATTAATGAGTGAAAGTCCCAGTAGGTAAATTCAAATAGTACCTTACAATTATCCTAGAGAATAAGAAGCCTAAGACTCACACCATTCCTAGCAGGATCAAATAATTTGATTCAATTTGAT
>NW_021319459.1:0-3279 GCF_001605985.2 Dendrobium catenatum
AATCCTTAGATATTTGGGCAAACTATCTCCTTGGCTAGTTCCCCTAGTTAGATGTGAGTCCCTGTACTTTCTAGCTAAGTTAGTCATTGAATACCCAGAATAAATCCGATCCGTTAGGAGTAGGTGTAAGTCCCTGTGCTTCCTATCTCCTAGGATCTTGACTGATTAAAAGTGGAATTAAGCCTGTTGGGCCCCACATAGTCTAATCACTCTTTCTTTTCCTTAAGATTAGGTGTGAGTCCCCGTGCTTCCTTTCCTTAGGATTAGATTTGCTAGTTGTGGAGCAAGCCCCTCGTGGCACCATCCTAGCATATAAAATTAAATTTCGGGTTAGATAGTTTTTGCCAAATCCTTGGAGATTTGGGCAGACAATCTCCTTGGCTAGTTCACCTAGTTAGATGTGAGTCCCTATGCTTTCTAGCTAGGTTTTTCATTGAATACCCAGTACAAATCTGATCTGTTAGGAGTAGGTGTGAGTCCCTGTGCTTCCTATCTCCTAGGATCTCGACTGACTAAAAGTGGAATTAAGCCTGCTGGGCCCCACATAGTCTAATCACTCTTTCTTTTTTTTAAGGTTAGGTGTGAGTCCCCGTGCTTCCTTTCCCTTCGGATTAGATTTTCTAGTGGTGGAGCAAGCCCCTCGTGGCACCATCCTAGAGTATAAAATTAAATTTCGGGTTAGATAGCTTTTGCCAAATCCTTAGAGATTTGGGTAGAATATCTCCTTGGCTAGTTACCCTAGTTAGATGTGAGTCCCTGTGCTTTCTAGCTAGGTTAGTCATTGAATACCCAGTACAAATCCGATCCGTTAGGAGTAGGTGTGAGTCCCTGTGCTTCCTATCTCCTAGGATCCCGACTGACTAAAGGTAGAATTAAGCCTGTTGGGCCCCACATAGTCAGACACACTTTCTTTTCTTTAAGGTTAGGTGTGAGTCCCCGTGTTTCCTTTCCTTAGGATTAGATCCACTAGTGGTAGAGTACGCCCCTCGAGGCACTACCCTAGTATCAAACTTAAATCTGATCTTCTATAGTTAAGAATTCTTCCTTTCTATACGATCACCCAAACTTCCTTTTCCTATAGGGATAAACTTTTCTTCCTTTAGGACTAAATCCACTAGTGGTAGAGTACGCCCCTTGTGGCACTACCCTAGTATCAATTTAAATCTTGATTCCCCGGGGATGAACTTTTCATTCCCTTAGGATCAAAATTCCAGACTTGACCTTTAAGCTCGGTCAACGCCAATATGTGCAATAGAACTTCGTTCTATTGCACATATTGGGGGTCCATTTGTTGACCTCATTTTTGTATGAGGTCACTTGGACCAATCCTGACCCTAAATTAATTCAATCTCCAAACCAATCTAAACTCTAGGATTCTCTTAGATCCAGACCTTAGAATCTACTCAGATCTTAGAAATCTAAACCAAAATTCAATGTTAAAAGGCCAAATCCTGAAAGCCTTTTCCACTGAATTTTCAAACACTTAAAAAACCAATCAAATGACCTTTGATTCAGAGTCTGTCAGTTGCATACTGATGGTACATATCTCTGGAAGAACCCTCCAAATTTGAGCCCATTCTGAGCTCTCTAACCTCAGAAAATAAATTAAAATTCAAAGGCTGTAAAACTATTAAATATTTACAGCCTATGCCATTGGACCTGTCACCTCGAAGATTCTGACCTTAGAGCCTTCACCAAAGTCTCTAGTCACTTCCAAGCAATTAATCCTGATATTTTGATCAATAAACTATATTTTTTTGGACCCATTTCAGCCCCTAGTCGTCATGAGTCCAAAATGACCAAAATACCCCTATGGGGTTCGAATATTGATTTCTAACCAAATGAACTCCGAATTGTTTGGAACCACTTCCAATAATTTTCAAATATTAAAACAAAACATTTGAGCCTGGGCCCACCCTCGGGTCAACCTGCTTGACCCAGTCAACGTAGGATGACCTAATGGGCCCTTAAGAGTTTAAATGGGTCATTCCAACCCATTTGACTATTTCAAATCATTTAAGCTTTAAAACTGACTTTAATTGATGATTCAAACATAATCAAATTTGTTTGGAGTCTCACCATGGTCAATGTGACCAAGTCAGTTCATTTTGACTTGATCTAACCCATAGTAAATCCCTTATATCCAATCAAGTTTCAACCCATGGTTTTATACTCCCTCCAAACAACTCCCAAACATCTGGAATTGACACTTGGCTGCCACCTCAGCAGTCAACATTTTCATTTGACCAGTCAACACATGGTCAAACCCTTTCAAAATCCCTCCAATTCATCAAAATTTTAATCTTCAAATATTAAATCCCTTCCAACTCATTCAAACAGCTCCCAAGCCCCTTCCCATGCCACCTAAGCTGCCATGTGGCATGGGGACCAGCCAAATAGTCAAACTTGGGCTTTAAGATGGTCAAACCTGATCAAATGGCCTCTTAGAGCTAATTTTTGTTAATATAAATCAATCCAGCTGTTAATACAGCCTATAGAACATTCCTAGGAGTATTCTAAACCATTGGATCAAGATCCAATAGCCCCTATTGATACATGTGTCCAAATGGGGACAAAAGAAACTTTCCACCTCATTATCCTTGCAAATGTCCTTGGCCCCTGATCCCACCTACTCCCTGGACAAATGGAACTCATCTAGGAGTCACTCAAGCAATCTCAACCCTCCATTCAAACTGGAAGGGTTTGAATAGGGTAAAAGCAATGAAATGCCTCTCATTCGAATCCCTACACTCTCTCACCCCCCTAGAGCTCCTCCAGCCGAACTCTTTGTTCGTTTGAACTCTACTGGACTTCCTTGACATTTCCCCACCCAAATCCCGCCGGTCAAAGCTGCCTCTGGCGATCTTCCGATGAGCCTAATACTAAATCCATCCAAGGCTTGTACCAAGTGATTCGTGGCATGTCAGAGCGTGGATTCAACTGGGAACTTAATCGTGGACAGTCTATAAGCTTAGAGAATCCAAAAACGGTTCAAATCGTCCATTGAATCGCTGTAAATCTCTAATCCAAGCTTAGGACACTTAGGTTAAATAGATTTTGTTCCAATGCATATTGAGCTATAATATTGATCCCCCATAATTTCTGCTCAGTTAAACTACCTGTACTTAAAATTTCAAAGTATTTGATCGTCTGTACAAGAGAACGAACGAGATTTTCATTCTAGGGCGCCACTCGTAGCCACCTGCGAGTGTACATTTTCTGGACCGTTGATCGCTCGATCAACGGTCCAGATCAAGCCATTCGGCGGTCATCTTCCAA
>NW_021319459.1:7732-11758 GCF_001605985.2 Dendrobium catenatum
TTTTGTGTTCTTGTTTCTTGCTTTTGCACTTTAATTTTTGCATTTATTTTTTTGTGGTGTGATTTTAGTTCTTTGTGAAAAGATTTAATTTTTAAAATACCAATTCACCCCCCCTCCTCCCACTTGGTTAGCTTGGGTCAGTTCTATAAGGCTTAACATCCCTAACGAACTTTTAGAAGGATTCTCTGCCTACACTTGGAGAGTGTGAAAGTATGAAGGGTTCTTTGCCTACACTTGGAGAGTGTGAACAACTGAAGGGTTCTCTGCCTACACTTGGAGAGTATGAAAGGATGAAGGGTTCTCTGCCTGCACTTGGAGAGTGTGAAAGGATGAAGGATTCTTTACCCACACTTGGAGAGTGTGAAAGGATGGACAGTTCTATGCCAACACTTGGAGAGACTAAAAGGACGACGGTTCTTTGCAGCACTAGGTAGTGGTGGAAGAGAGTTTTTTGTGAAGGCTTCTCTGCCTTGCTTTGGGTGCAAAAGGAGAGTCACTAGTGGTATTAGTGTAATGCTCAGAGGGTGCCTCCGGTGAGTGGATGTAGATCGTGTTTGACCGAACCACTATAAATCTTGTGACTTTTTATTTTTTGTTGTTTTCGTTTTAATTTTTTAATTTGTGGTTGAAAAATATTTTATACAAAAATTCACTAAAGTTATTATCGGTTCAATTTTTTAAAAAAAGATGAATAAATATTTAATTACCAATTCACCCCCCCCCCTATTGGTTAGCCGCTAGGATATAAGCTTAAGTCTAACAACCTAATTCATATTGATCAAGTTTTAACAGAAGATCATAGTTTGGCACCAAAGGTAGGAAAGAATATAGTCAGATGAAGGTTGGCAGAAAGACTATAATTGGGCTATGAAGATCGAAAGGATAATAGTTAGTGGCCAACTATGGTTAGAAAGACTGTTGTCTAGCGACGGATGTCATAAGGATCATAGTCGATAGCCAATGATGGTCAGAAAGATTATTTTTTGGTGACCAAGGTCAAAAGGTCCATAGTCAGTAGGCGATGGTGGTTAGAAAGATCATTGTCTGTCAATGAAGGTCAGAAGGGACATAGTCACAGGCGACAGAGGTTAGAATGACCGTTGCCTAATAATGGAGGTTAAAAAGACCTTAGTTAGGAGAAGGTGGTCATAAGGGTTGTAGTTTATAGGAAATAGAGGTTAGAAAGATTGTAGTTAGGTGATGGTTTTCGAAAGGAAATTCGACGATAATTGATGGTTAGGCATAAGTCCAACAATAGTTGGTTGCCGGGCAAAAGTTCAGTGATATTTGGTGGTCGAGCATAAATCAATTAATAGTTTATAGTTGGGTCAAAGTCCGACGAAAGTATGACAATAATTAGTGGTCGGGTATAAATTCTTTCAATGGTTGGTGGTCGGGCGAAATTTCGATGATAATCGGTGGCCAGAAATAAGTCCGATAATAGTCTAGGGCCTCGCGATGGTTGAGGAGAAGCTTGGTAGTAAGAGAGATCTAAGATTTTTCTTCCTTCGATCTCTTCTTTCTCTTCCTTGCTCTCCCTACTTCCTCTCTCATTGCTACCTTACCCTTCATGAGAAGAATAAGGGGTTATTTATAATTTGTTTAAGAATAACATAGCTAGTAAATAAGAAGGATATCAAGAGCATATTGGGAATGTTTTGAATGGATGAACGATATTGACTCCCTTGATTGTAGACAGTTATCAAGCATTTGAGTGCCTTAATAATTTTAGAATTCGATGATCTTAGCCTCTTTGGATTCATCTCATAGAGGCGCACGATTTGACTATAAGCATGTCACATTTGAAAATCATTTGGTTAACCAATTTATAGTTTTAATCATCCAAATGTACTTCGGGTCTCCGATTTGGACCCATTCGGGCTCGTACTGGGTTGAATTTGGTATTGTTAGGTTTGCCTTTTCAAGACATTCAATTTAACTATCAGCTTACTGAAACCAGAGTTCAGATGATCTTGAATTTAATTTCAAAAATTTTCAACATAATTTTGTCTCAAGATTCATGCCCAATCAAGATAAATTTTTATGATATATCAATTTCCCTTTATTTTCATACGCCAAAGCTCTAGAAGTTCAAAAATATAAATTATAGCTTTTGAGAATTTTTCAATGCATTTCAAAACTTGAGAATAACTCTGTAATGATTTGTAAAGCTTCTAATTTGCTCCATAAGTATCAAAATTAAGTTTAGAATATCAAAAAATGATTTTGGGGACATAAAAAAGTATGAATTGAACTGCCCGAGAAAAAATTGAGCCCATATGCGACTAGGCGATCAAACCTACTGGTCGCAACCATCAGTGAGCCTGATACCGCTTGCGCGTTCTTGTGTTTGCATAGTTGCCCACATGCATTGCCTAGTTTCCAATAGGGGTGTTAATTCAAGTCAATGGGTAAGGTTCAGGTCCAACCTAAGTTGACAAGGGCAAAAACAGGTTGACCCAAACAAATCTTGATTTAACAAATAGGTCAAAATTTTCAACCCGAACCTGACCCGTGTGATTATGAGATTGACCCAACCCTACCCGCAAACCCATAATAGGATTTATGCTAGGTCAATATCTAGTCGGCTGCTCCAATGTGATGGGATTATGGTTTTGTCTAGTACTATTCAGATAGTGTACTAGTGCTGATCGTGCAACAAACGGCAGTGCGGGGTGGTACATCTAGCCTTAAGCCCTAGCCATCAAGGGTTGAGTTTGACTAGTCAAGAGAGACTGCCATCTGACGGTCAGAGTGTTCCAATGCAGGTGGAGCATTACATGGGGTGGTTGAGCAGTAACCAGCTGTCTGGGCTAGACTAGCCATGTATTTTGTATTGGTGAAATTTTCATCATGTAACTTTTTAAATGTTATACAGATTGAGATTATAAATATTTTGAGTATTTATTTGAGATTTTTCACATGATAATTTTGAATATATAGTGATTTTTAACTACTAAAAAATTATTTTGACGTCTGAAAATAGTGAGTAGTTCAACTAAAGCTTCATAATATTACTTTATGCAATAATTAATAATTTGGTTATGTTGTAACCCATGACCCCGAGTTTGAGATTTTGATGATGCCAAATAATGATTGTTTTGAAACAACTTTTCATTGGATATTATTTTATTTGCTATTGTCCTTGAGCACTAACATTTCAGGAAGATCACAAGTGACTCAGGACGAAAAGAAGACTCAAGAACAGGTAGATTAGGAGTATGAGTCAGATATTGTATTTTTCTATTTATTGTATTTTTATTTTCTTGAGTCTAGCCACAAAATGCATAAGAGTAAGAGCAACCATGCACACACACAGGGGGAGAGTTTATTTTTAAACGCAAAATGTAATAGAATTTCTTCTCTGGAGATCGTACTGTACGATTTTAATTCGTACCGTACGATCCGAGCTATGTGGAAGATTCTGTGAATAGATCATACTGTACGACTATATTCGTACTGTACGATATGTTCAGATCCAAAACCCTACCTGTAGTTTAGTTTAAGTAAGTGATTTTACGCCGTTTGTACTGTACGATTTATTTTAAATACTTACTTAAATTAACCCGTGATTAGTGTATAAAATTCAGGCCTAATTATATTTTGAACATCGTACTATACGATGAACAGCGACGAAGTATGATCGTCCCGGATATCGTCCTGGAAGATCTATTGGTTTTTGTATCATCGTACTGTACGATAGTAATCGTAACATACGATGAACAGAGATGACATCTGATCATCCAGACCATCGTCCTGTACGAATAGTATTTTGTGGATCGTTCCGTACGATATTATATCATATAGTACGAATTGTTTTTTAACTGTTCGTACATCTTCGTACCAGGACAAAGTCTGTTTATAAATATCGTACTGTATGATATTGAATCGTACTGTATGAACAGTAACGGCTACTTTTGAAATCAGAGGGATTTTGGAGCCCGTTTTTATGTATAAAAAAAGTAATTTTTTTCCAGAGCGTATGAGAGAGGGAGAACAGGGTTAGAGAGGGATTCCAAGGGAGAG
>NW_021319459.1:11858-21785 GCF_001605985.2 Dendrobium catenatum
ATAATTATTGCGTGGTGAAATTTGTGAAAGAAAATTTATTTAAGTTTTTTTTTGTCAAATTTAAAAAATAAAAAAAAAATTAGAACTCCTGTTTAGGGTTACTTTTTATTGAGAAAAAGTTTTTCACAATTCACCCCCCCCCCTCTTGTCATTTAGTGATTTCAGGTTAAATTCTGAAACTGTGATTTTTTATTCAGTATGATTGTTGTTGTCTATCATTATGACATTTTGATACTTTATGAATTAAACTCAATTATGCTTTATTTACTAAAATGAATTGAAATTAAATATGGATATGTGATTTAATAATAGCTAGTCACTATTATTAATATAGTATGGTGATAATAATGTGTGTGTAAAAAATAAGTAAAGACTGGTTGACTCATTGGTGAAAACTTATTAACATGTATAGGACGGTGGGCCGATAAACTTTCTTTTAAATATTATGGTTTGGTGTTATCGTCTATTGATTTACATTATACACTGATTGGGAGTTATAAGGAGATGATTACTATACTGACATATAAATAATAAAAACTTTATTTACTGAATCAACAGTTTATTAATACTGATATAATATTAAAAAATATCGTGATAGTCATAATTTTTACTTGTTTACTATGACTAATAAAATGAATGTTGTTGAGATATTATTTATATTATTGCATGGATTTATTATTAACACAATTAATGATTTATTGATACAAAAAGCATGATATATTTTTTTAGCATGTGATATATAAAATATATTGAGCATGCGATTAAGATATTAAATTATTACTGATATAGAATAACTAGATAATACGTGTACACTCCTATATGATTTTATTATGTTGATTTGATTTTGACTGTCTTTATTGATGATTTATTTTATTTATCTATCTGATTTCTCTATTGATTGTAGTATTGATATGATGTTTGCTTTAGTGATTTGACACCTATAATAATTTATTGTCTTTCATGTCATATAATTTAACTATTTATATATTGATTTAATGATCATATAAATACTACGGTTATGATTTGATTGTTGATATGCATATTGCTCATTTATCTTACTTTAAATTCAGTTATAGGTTTTGGTGACCTGCTGGGCTTTTAACTCATTATATATGATTAAATGATTTCAGGTTAGGACAGAGGATCAAGACTGTGAAGCTTGTTATGATTACTTCATGTTCATGTTCTTTTTATTTTAGCTACTATTTTGTACACAAGATATGATACATACATGATGATTGAATATATCTTGAATATTGTATATGATTTTTTAGAATAAATATAGATGTGTACATTGATATTTTGTTATTTATTATTGATAGATTATATTAGATAACTCTAGTTGTTATTTCTTAAAAGATAAATGAATATTTCTTATAAATTAGATTTATTGAGAGAGTTGCTACTTAGCTTTGAATGTTTTACATTCTTACAAATTGTATATTTTGTATGATCCCAAATATTATTATTTTGATTGTTATTTTTTCCTAACACATGTTGGAAGAATTATTTTTGCTCTTATGTGTGCTAATATTTCAGAGAAATCATACTCCAAATTGTTGAAAACTTCAAATCAATATCATCTTAGAATGTTTTGTAAATTGAAGTATATATTTTTAATTTTATTGAGTATGAGAGAGTGTGATTGTAATTGAGTAACTAAGCACACACACTTGGGGAAGAGTTTTAAAATTCATAATTTTTACACTAATCGTACAGTACGAACCATGTTCGTATGGAACAATATGGTCAGTTAACATTCCCAAACGAGCAACAGAACGAATAGAGAGGGAAAATTTTTTTTCTAAGTACATACCGTACAGACGAAATGTTTAGTTCATCCCTGGACCATATACTCTGGATTTACCAAATACACTATTCATCCAGACAAAATGTTAAGTACGTCCTAGGACGATTTGCTCTGGATTTGGCAAATACACTATTCATCCAGACGAAATGCTAAGTTCATCCCAGGACGATCTACTATGGATTTGGCAAATAGATTGTTCGTCCAAATAAAATGTTAAGTTTGTCCCAGGATGATCTGCTATGGATTTGACAAATACAATGTTCATACAGATGAAATGTTTAGTTCGTCCCAGGATGATGTGCTCTGTATTCATTAATTGCTTTGTTTGTCTAGATGATAATTTACATTCATCCAGGACGATGTGCTCTGGATTCACCAAATGTGAAGTTCATCTAGACCATCATTTCCATTCATCCCAGGATGATGTGCTCTGTTATGTAAACTTGTAGTTTGTCATGCCTTTTCGTACCAACTAACTTTCAAAATAACTATTCGTACGGGATGAACTATGTTTATACAGGACGAGGATCAGATACGAAGGCAATTCATACCAATTTACATTTAGTTCTTTATGCAACAGTTTTTATACTGCTCGTATCTACAAAATACGATTGTACGGGATGATTGTGGACGTTCAAACTTGAAAAATTCAATTTTTCTGGATGGGTTTTTGTGTCTTTTCTATAAAAATACCACTTAAGACTGTTATTTAATCTTTTTGACTACCGATCTTCATGAATGGTAAAGAGCAATTGAATAAGAGAGTGTGAGAGAATATTTGAGAGAGATTTCTTCCTATTGGAGTGTCAAGGGTTCACTAAGTTACTCAAGGATAAGGATCTCTGTGTATGATTTATGTTTCTTCACTATTTCCCTTATCTTTATAGATTGCTCATGTGAAGTTTATTCAAAAGGATCCGGTTATTTGCCGACACTCGAGGAGTGTGAACAACAAAAGGTTATCTGCTTACACTTGGAGAGTGTGAACAGCCGAAGGTTCTCTGCCTACACTTGGAGAGTGTGAACAACGGAAGGTTCTCTGCCTACACTTGGAGAGTGTGAACAACAGAAGGTTATCTGTCTACACTTTGAGAGTGTGAACATCGGAAGGTTATCTACCGACACTTGGATGGTGTAAAAGGACGACGGTTCTCTGCCGCACTAGGTAGTGGTGGAAGAGAGTTTTTGTGAAGGATTCTCCGCCTTACTGTGGGGGCAAAAGGAGAGACACTAGTGGTAATACTGCAATACCTGAAGTGGGAGACTTCAAGGAGTGGATGTAGGTCGTGTTTGACCGAACTACTATAAACCTTTGTGTCTTTTTTATTTCAGTTGCTTTTAATTTCTGTCATTTATTTTTCTATGGTTGAAATTTTTGTTTTAAAACTTACTACAAAAATCCATTAGTTTCAAACCTTTTTAAAAGATCAAAAAGAGGCAAATTTTTTAAAGTACTAATTCCCCCCCCCCCCTCCTTGGTTAGCCTTTGGGACATAAGCTTAGGTCTAACAACCTAACTCATATTCAACAAGTTTCAACAAGATTATGGGGCACTATAGAGGTTGGGGTCGAGTAAGCTAATTTCCCATGGGGTGGCTTCAAGGGAAGGAGGGACCATTCTTTTTATTTTAAGCCAAGCTAAGGCCTTAACTCGATTTGGGAGAGGCTTTAGGAAAATGAGAAATCACCTAAGCTTCTTAGGGTGGAGAGAAAGGCATGGTTCAATGTGATTTGACCATTTGAACTCTCTTAAATTTATGTTTGACCATTTGACCAGTTAACTAGTCAAGTTGACTGGTGAGGTGTACGGGAGCAAACAAGTAGAGTTGAGTCGTGTTTATGCCCTTATCGAGCTCGGCTCGTTAGTTGGAAAGCGAGATCAAACTTGAGCTCGTCTCACTATAAAAGAGCTTGAGCCGGCTAGCAAGCCATGGGCGGGAATTTTTAAATTTAGGCGGGATTTTTAAAAATTATGCAATATTTTTTAAACTTAAGCTGGATTTTTAAAACTTAATCAAAATTTAGAAAAAAATTGAAATATTTAACATTTAAATAAAACTTAGGTGGTTTTTATTAATTTTTTTAATATTTAAATTTAATAAATAAAATAAAATTATTTTAAAAATATTAATATTTATTCAAGCTCGGCTCACAAGCCCATAAATGAGTCGAGCTCGAGCAGGCTTGCGACCCGGCCAGGCTCACTTACACCCCTAGTAAGGTGCATCCCATTTGCTAGTAAGCTGCCTTGAAAGAGGTTTGGAGCAAGGGGTTTAAGGTTTATATGAAAACTTGCTAATGTGTATGAGTTTGACTAAATATTTGAGTTGACTTGGTCAAACTCACTATGATTTGAATCATAATGAGTTTGCATGCTTCAAGCGATGAAATGAAATGAGATTGAAGGCTTGATAGAGTTTGGTTTGGATGTATGCAATAGGTTGACTCAAATCAGATTAAGTTGACCATGCTTGAGCTCAAATGACCAAGTCAACTAGTGACTGGGTCAGTGTGACCAATCACGAGCAATTCACTATGAGTGATGGTTAGAAGAATTTGATAAAAATTAGAATTGATTTGGAGTAATTTGTATGGAGATGATTATGATGTATGATTAATTGAGCTAACTCAGGTTAGCCCAATTGGGTCCAGCTAGGTCAATCATTGATTCAGAAGCCGATGATTATTAATTTGATATATGAAGCTTCCAGTGAAGAAGTTTGAGCACGATTGAGGTCAGATGGTTAGTGTATTGTGCCGCGCAGTGCACTTAACCCATAGATTATGATTGATGGTTGATCTGATCAACCATGGTTCGGACCCCTGGTAGCCAGAACCTTCCCTACCTCGGCTCCTCCACTTGATGACTAGCTTGTCTCGCTACTCCTCTCCATGTGCTCGACCCCAGCCCCATGCATAGTCCGCCACTTCCTGCGATGTCATTCATTCCCATTCCTTGTAAAGAATCTTTGCTCTCTCTCCTCTCTAGAGAGTTTGGTCTTCTTTGAAGTCACATCCACATTCTCCTTCACCATTAAGCAATTTATATTATTCTTCCTCTACTTTTCAAACTAGTTTGTTTTAGCCATATCAGTCCAAAAAAATTGATCACATCACTTAGGTGAGCCCCTAATAAACTTCTAAACAATATTAGCTACAATCAAATTTTCTATTATTTAAAAAATAACATGTAATTATGAAAAAGTTGTTATCTTTAACTTTAAAAAAATAGATAGTTTTCAAACTTCTGATAAACAAATTTTTACTAAATATTAAGTAACATTAGAATTTTAGAAAAAAAATATACAATTTCATAATAAAATATATGAAGACAATCAAGGTAGAGAACATCTATTTGTATAGAGTAATTTGAGTTAAAATTGATTCAGAATAATCTATTAGCAAATCTACAAATAATAATTATTATTTGTAGAGACAAATAACAATAATAATAATAATTAATTGTTAAGACAAAATTAAAAAATTACCTTGACTACCTGTAAAGCTTCTTCTCTTCAGCATAATTTTTTTGAATTGTGATAAAATATTACCTAGCCTGCATGATTCAAAATAATTTTGGCCACAAGCACCTATATTTGAATGAGGAGATTTAATAAATCAAAATACATAAAAATCAAAGAAAGAAACTTGCAGAAAATATAATAATAAAAGAAAAATCACAAAAATTATAAGAAGATAATTGACATGAAAATTTATACAATATAAAGGTTGAAATATGGCCAAATTCAAAAACCAAAAAAAAAAAAAAAAATCTATAAATTATAGATTTAATAAATCGGGAATTTAGTTGGGAAGGCCTAAATTCATGATTAAGAAATTTAAATATGAAGGATTTAATGATTTGATTATATTAGGCTTATTTAGTTGCTTGTAGATGAAAATAATATTTTAGAGAAATGATAGTTTCATTTTAATTCATTTTTTAAAGAATTTTTACGAAGTTTGTTGAGTTGAAATTCCTATAAATTTACTAAATGCATCAAACAAAATAATGAAATATAATAAATTCATTTTATCATAGAACATATTTTATAATTTCAATCAACCAAGTAAGCACATCAATTCCATCAGTTTAAAGATTTGGCTAACAACTTTTTATTTTGACCTAATGATGAAAAAAAAGTTTGCCGCCATATTTGTGAATGAGTGAACGAACGAAGCCGCCAGCAAGGCCGAGGCCGAGGCGATCTCTCCTCAGGCTTCGTTTGATTGGAAGTTTTTTGTGCTTATTCTGTTTTAAAAATGCAAATTTCTTTCTTCTTTATTGTTTGGTTTGTCAAATCACGTTCCCAATAACTTTTTTTTTTTTTTCATTTTTCTGCTGTTTTGAGAAAGCTTTTTGTATATGCTTCTCCGTTAGAAAACTCCATTTTTTGAATCAATGTTTCTTAAAACTGTCTTTTACAAAAATACCAAATAGTCAAAGGAAGTTTCAGTCTCTCTCCGCATTCACCGACAGCCTTCTCACCACACTCGCCATCGCCGAGCTTTGCTCCCTCCATCCCACATCCAGTTGATGCCCACTACCCCGTGCCAAATTGTCGTCTGCCACGTGCGAAGAGGAGCAAGTATGGCTATTTTTTCCTTCTTTTTTTTTTTTTCAATGACTGCAACAATTAGATATTTTGTAAGTTTAGAGCAAATTTTCTATGGAGATGAGGCAGCCGATGTTAGAGATGTTTGTGATTTTTCAGTTTTGTGATTTTTCAAATTTGTGAAAAAAACAATAAATTTTGTCTCTCCAAAATGAAGTTTTTCAGTTTTATGACACATAAAATTTTATGTATGAATTGCAAGTTATGCATTTAAAAAACATAAACATCGGAGTTGCACCAAACAATACATTGCTTCTCAAGAACTTGAGCAAAAGTGTTCAGGAAACACTAAATATTAGCCAATGAAATGCTTCAAAATTCCCACATATCTTCTATATTTATTAGTAGCTGAATTTTCTTAAATTAGATATCAAATGATGTCATGCATTACATTTAGCAAAAGAACATGTTGAGTTGTCAAAATACCCGCATATCTGCTATAATTTCCTTTAAGATATGGAACATGTTGAGTTATTACTTTTAAGGTGAAACAACTTAAATCTTTGAGAATACTATTAATAACTTAATGTTTACTATACTTAGCATACAATAGATGGATCGATATTTGAAGAGAAAAAAACGTGTTGATGTTGATGTTTATAATCCTCCTATCAACCCTGGGCTTCGACCTTCAATATGGAGTTATGATGTAAATAAAAGAGAGAGTTCATTGAGCATATTTGGTGAATTGACCTTATCAGCCTAAATGGTTTGAAGAATATCCAACATGATTAGAGTATAGTGTAGACAAATATATTGTTTTTTGTTTATATTGTTACATATTCAAACCTCAGGAACAAACAAACATAAATCAAAGTTATGGTGATTCATTCTTTGATGAATGATTTAAAAATTGGGAGAGAAAAGAAAAATTGTTATCTCATATCGTGGAGCATAGTAGCGCGCACAACAAAGTAAGACAAAAATGTGAAAATTTAATAAATCTTAAATTATAGAGTGTTCCTATTTTATGACATAGTAAAGATGATAAGAATAAAAAAGAATATCGGGTCTTACTAACTGCTGCTGTTGATTGTGTTAAATTCTTTATAAAGTAAGGTTTGTTATTCCGTGGTCACAATGAGGCACTTGATTCATATAGCAAAGGTAATTATTTATAGTTATTTCATTTTCTTGTTGATCACAATTAAAAAATTAAGAATGTTAGTTTTGAAAATGCTAGTGCGAAACTGAAGTTGATTTCTCCCAAATTTCAGAAAGAAATTTATTGTGCCGCATCGGTTGAAATATTAGATTCTATCATTAATGATGTTGGCAATTCTTACTTTATCATTCGAGTAGATGAGACTCATAATATATTGAAAATGCTAGTGCGAAGGAGCTATTGACAGTAGTTGTGAGATATGTGGATACAAAAAGACAGGTTATTTAAAGAATTTATTGGTATTAAATATATTGCTTTAAATAGTGTTGTGACACTTAAGCAGCCGTTGAAGAAATGTTTGCCAATCATTCATAGAGCTTACATAAGATATATGGGCAAGGTTATAACGATGCATCTAATATGTGAGGAAAATTTAATGGTTTAAATGCACTTATTCTCAATGATAATCCTTAAGTATTTTATATTCACTGTTTCGCTCATCAACTTTAATTATGCTTGATAGTTTTGACAAAAATCATTGACAAGTTAAACAACTTTTTGAGTTCACCTCCAAAATTATAAATACTGTTGGAGATTCTTGTAAGAGATCAGATGTTATGAAAGTTTTTCAACATGAGAAAATACTTTCACATCTTAAATCTATCAATCTTATAAGTTGTAGAGGTTTAAATCAATAGACTAATTTATAAAGATATAATAATACTTGATGGGGTTCACTTTTTCATAATTTTATTAGTCTCATGAGAATGTATGCTTTTGTAATTAAGGTGATTGAGATTAAGGAAGAAGGTACATATGATCAACAATCAGTTGAATCAAGTACCCTGATTGAATGTGATGGTGTCTTTTGATTTTATGTTTTATAATGTATTTGATGATTGATATCTTAGGGATTATAAATGAGTTATCACAAACATTCCAAAGAAAAGATCAGGATATTTAAATGCAATAAAATTAATACAAATATCTAAACATAGGCTACATATAATTAGGGAGAGTGGATGGAGTGTTTTACTATATTAAGTTTCTCATTTTTATAGTGTTTTTAAAGTTGATGTCCTCAATATTAATGTTACATATAAAAGAAATGGGAGAAAAGAAATGTGATTTCTCCATTTATTCATTTTATTAAATATTCTAGATTTAATTTAATGGATTCAAAAGAAACCTGAAATCAAAATTCTGATTTCTTCAGAAACCCCCGGTTTCTACTTATTAATATATTGTAAATTTACTCATATTTTTTTTGACATATTTTTCCTGTTTCTACTTAACCGAAATTCCGATTTCTACTTAATATTTTCGGGTTTCTTGAGCAATTTATGGTTTCTATTGTCAATTTATACATATTTTTTTATTAAGATATATTCAATTTAATTAAACATATTTAAATTTTATTTTTTGCTTAGGAACAAGTAACAGACAAAAAGTACATATGTTAATATATTAAATTTCTAAAAGAAAAACTTCATTAGTTTGCTGATTTTTATTATCTGAACTAAGCAAAAATATATCAAGCAGAAACCTTTCTTTTGAATATGTTAAATTAAGTTAAAATATTAAATAAATAAATAAATAAATAAATAAATGAAGAAACAGTAATTCTTTTCTTCAATTTCTTCTAAAAATTTTAAACCGAAATTTTATTTTTCGATTTCTATAAAACCGTAAATCATATTTTTGATTTTGCTCGTTCTTAAATTAGCCATTCTTAAATTGTTCATTCTTAAAGTTTCCATCATAAAATTTATTAAACGTTCCCAATGATTCGTATATGAGACACCGTGCCCAAATAACTTTTTCCCACCATATCTCTTTGAAATTTACGTATTTTCACCACAATAAAAATACTTACAGGATTTACAGCTGCACCTGAATAAAATTTAAAGGAAACGGGATGCTGGTTTAGGGTTTTAAACGATTTCGGATAAAAAATCCAATCGATTGGAAGCGCTCCAGGCCCGTTAATAGTTTAGTCAATAAGCCATAACGGATCTTTGCTTGAGGTCGGTGAACTTGTCGGCGCTGCTACACTTGGCCCGTTCGTTCCAAGGGCTCCCAAATAGGTCTCATCGCTACAGAAACCTAGAAAATTATGAAGAAGAAAAAAGTGATCTTTCTTTTCCCCTTCTCGTCGCTTTTCGTCTCTTCCACGCTCTCCCTGATACCATAGTTTCTAACGTTTGTAATACTTGCATTCGCGGTCGATCAAGTTATGGTCTTTATCGTATTTTTTCTTGACAACCTTTTATCCCCGTTCTTTTTATGTTTTCTTTACAGCCATCTCTCTCCAGCGGGCAAGTATTTAGCACCTCAACTGGCGTGTTCGAGCAGATGTTGCGGCAACTGGGAGACCACTCAGTCGAATTCCAACT
>NW_021319459.1:21885-42375 GCF_001605985.2 Dendrobium catenatum
CATTCTCAATATTTTCTTGATTTTGCAATTTGAGATGTCTATCTTTCAGTTTTTTGTTAAACATAACATAAACTAGTTTGTTCATTCGATCTGTCGCCAATCAATTTCTTCTCTTTGTATGAATTTGATTGAAGATACTCCAATTACGCTCGCATGCAGAAGCCGAACACGTTAGACTAAGAACTTTAACTGCAAAAGCTTTCAATTCAGGAACATCATATCCAAACTGAGCCCACCAACGTTCTACATGAAGTCAAACATAGTATTTTATGTATATTGGTTGAAGTTGAAGACTTGAACATAAATATTAACATTAAAATTATAAATACACAAAATACAAACATACCAGGAGATCGTGTTTTGTAGCATGCTTGTGCTGCTCTAAATCCAAACATTTCCTTCTTCAAATGAAAATCCTCAAGTTGATCATTCACTTTGAGATAGTCTTCTTCAGAAATGAGTCTGTCCATACATGTATACAAACCTATTTTCACCTCTTTGTCAACATGAAAATACTTATCATAATGAAATTGGGGATTTAAATAGTACGCAGCAGCATGTAAGTATTGGTGTAATTGTCTATCCCACTTTTCATCTATAATATCCCATATTTCTTTGTAGGCACTTTCTTGACCTCTCAATTCTTTTGCAATATTTTCTTTAGCCCTATTCATTGCTTCATAAATAAATCTCATAGCCAGGGCCCTCTCACCATCAACCATTCTAAGCACCTTTACTAATGGTCATGTTGTCTTCAAAGTATAATTTGTACTGCGCCAAAATGAATCGTCTTTCATAACAATCTTTTTAACTTGTTTTTATTCTTGTTTTTTGGCCCATGAACTTTTATCCCACTCTTCAGAAGCAAATATTGCTTCCAAAGGTTGTCTTAACTCCTTGAATCTTTGTAATGTTAAATATGCAGTAACAAATCTTGTAACAACAGGCCTAATAATTTCCTTGTCAGTGAATTTTCTCATCAAGTTGAGTACCCAAGAATGATTGTATATAAACTTACTAACGAATTTGGTCTTTAATATGGTTGATTTATGTTGAGGCAACTGTCCCAACCTCTCAAGCATCAAGTCAATACAATGTGCAGCATAAGGAGTCCAGTAAAGGTGATGTCTCTTCTCCATTAATATTCTTCCTGCAGCTTTGTATGCACTTGCATTATCAATAACAACTTGTACTACTAAGGCATCTCCCACTTCCTCCATAACTTCATCCAACATTTCAAACAATAATTGTGCATTATTTACAAAGCTTGAAGCATCTACTGATTTGAGAAAAACTGTTCCATATGGATTATTGACCAAGAAATTAATAATACTTCTATGTCGAATATCTGACCAACCATTTGACATTATTGTCACTCCTGTCTCAATCCAAGTCTTCTTAACATCATCCACCATTTTTGAGTTGTCTTAAACTCCTCATTCAGCATCCAAGTCCTCAGCTTATACATGCTTGGAAGTTGTAATCCTCTTCCATAGCTTCCAATAGATCGTAACATATTGATCCACGACGGACTCCTAACAACATTAAATGGAATCCCATTTTCATAAATGAATCTGGCGATATCCAAACAAACTCTATTCCTGAGTTCTTTTGTAGCTGTAGGAGGCTGAATATCCTGAGTATTTATGTTTTCGTCGTTATCAATATTTAGCATAAATCTATCCATGGGCCCCCGACTGCCTCGATTAGAAGAAACTAGATGGCTTATAGTACTTGAACCTTCATGCTGTGATCCATAGTAAGAAGAGTTTCCTATCATCTCTTTCATATTTCTTTATGTGACCTCCTTTGTGGTGGCAAACTTCTTTAAATAATTTGTACATTCCTTCTTCGTCTCATCAGGAACTTTTGCACATGGTCCCACATTGACATGAGTGCTGGCTAGATGATCCTTCAATCTCTTGACGCCACCAGTTATGCGTTTCTCGCAGAAATTACATTTCATGTAAACATATCCCTTCTTTGCACCTTCGCCTGACACTTCAACTTGAGTTCCATATTTTCATGCAGGATCTTTTCTTCTTGTGCCATTAGTCATGCTAACAATAGGATATATTTTAACAATTATTTGTACTACCAAATACCAATAATAAAACAACATGAATACAAAAATATACCAGTCTGCCAGGGGTCCAAAGGGGCGCTGCCCCCCTGGCGGGGTTCGATCTGCCCGGTAAGGTCGCGGGGTCAAGGGGCAGCGCCCTTGCGGGGGTTTCCGGGGGCAGCGCCCCCAGAACAAAATTATGTACTTGTTCGGTACCGAGCATGTACTGAGCAGTACCGAGCATGTACTGAGCGGTACCGAGCATGTACAATCTGATGAAGCGAGACATGAAGCAAATAACGGGAAGAAAGATCGTTACCTAGCCGTGAAAAAAGAACCTTCGATTACAAGAAGCTGGAGAAGAAGCGAGAGATGAAGCAAATGACGGGAAGATTACGAGAAGCAAGAGAAGAAGAATAAATAAATCGTTACCTTCGATCGCCTCCAGCTATGTTCGAACTCGACCGAACTGTGGTCGTCCAAGTTGGCGGAGTTCGCCTTTCAGTTCTCACCCGAAGCAGAAGCAGGTATGTTACCCTAATACTCGACTCTTATACGACTCTCACCGCTCGGTCTATATACTTACAAATCGAAGCGGTGCCTCGTTTCGCTTCGAGGCGTTACGAACCGAAGCCTACGCCTCGTGCGAAATAAGCGCACTCTCTGCCGAATCCAACGAGGCGTAAGCCTCAACGCGCAAATGCTTCGCCTCGCCTTAAGTCGCGCCTTAGTGCGTACGCCTCTTCCGCCTTTTTAATCGTTGATCTAGATATCCTTACATAATTTTTATTGAAAGCAATATACATGTTGATAAAATTACTTTTATAAAATAAGATCAAATATTTAATGGTGAATAGCTTAATGTTTTGTAGATTCTTATATACATTATGTACGATAGAGCTAGTATTTCTTACGATACCTTTATTTTTTTAGACAGTTTCATGTATGCTCCTCTAACATTTAAAATTAACACTCTTCTATCTCTATTTGTTAAACTCCAACCCAAATATCAAAACTTACTCTGAATGATTTGATTGTGCATTGTACAAATACATGGGTTTGATAGTTTGTTATTTTTGTATGGGTGGAAGTTTTTAATAAGGTTGAATTCATGGTATTTGTGTAATAATCCTTATTTTAATTGTTTAAAAAAAAATATTTCAAATAGACACAAAAAATAAATGGTCATAATATTGTTTACTTTCATATAATATAAATATAATTGATTTAAAGTCTATTTATTAATATAATAATAATAATTTGTTTAATGTAATTTATTATTTTAATTTGAATTATTTTATTGTGTCAATAATAAATTATTTTTAATTTATTTATTTATCATAAGTACCGTACATGTACTAAATGTAGTAGGTTATGTATGCTACATTAATATGTATTATCTAAATGTAGTTAGTTATGTATGTTACATTAATATGTACTATTATTAATATACTTAATATTTTCATAACTTATTATGTATTATATAGATAATCATTGAAAATTTAACTATTGTTTAGTTAACTTTTATATGTTAATGACTACATTTCAAGGAAAAAAAATTGTGTCAAAATATTATGTTGCAAAACACATTAAGATGTGGGCTTCATAGCCCTTGGATTTGTGTTGAGATTAGTGCATATATCATATGCAATATTATACTCAATGTAAGTCTGAGGTTTTTAATCCCATCCTCATGCATTTTGCATCAATATATCATAACACAAATTTTTTTTCTACACAACAACAATACGCCTTCATCCCACTACATGTGGTTGCTACATGAATCCTTTTTCTCCACTGTGTACGATTAAGTGTCGAATTCTCATAAAAAAAGTCATTTTAATATTTTTTAATCAAGTCTTTTTAGGCCTACCTTTACCCTTCTTAACAGATGCTAGATCTAATACATCTGTTGTACCAATAGGATCATCAGAAGGTTGACGTTTTATGTGACCAAACCATCTATGTGACCAAACCATCTAAGACGACTCTCTTAATCTTATCTGTCGCTGGACCTGTATTTTATATAAATATGATTTCTTAGTACAAAAGTATGAGATGTTTATTAAATAATTTTATTTATGATAAATATATTTGTCCCATCTTATTACATTGTTTATAAACATAGATATTTTATGATTGACATGTTGGATTTAGATTATAGTATGAAAAATGGTCATAGCTTATCTATGATGCACGAACACAGACACGACACCAACACGAGACAAGGCTTTTTGTGAAAATATAGGACACGGGTATGACGTGGATATGACATTACATTTTCTTATGTTGTGTATATCACGGTTTAAAATCGCGCAATATGAGGCTCGCCTTTGCGCAATTCCAGTATAAAATGCCTCAATGCTTACGCCACGAGTTTTTTTTATGAGGCTTGCGCCTCAACTTGGTTGCAGCCTGCCTTGAGGCCTGCCTCGCCTCACTGGCATGAGGCTTACGCCTCACACTATATATATTAAAACTTACATAAATCTTGAAGTAAATGCCCGACATTAGACTATAGGAGAGGAGGAAGGGGAGAGAGCAGTTCACCATAATGATGATTCAAATGAAGAACCCCTTGGTGATGACAGTGCTGATGACTTATAAGTTCTTATGTGATATGTCATTGCTATTTATTTTTGGAAATCAGAAGTATATGTTAATGAAAAGAATACCGGGATTTTAGAAAAATAGAATTTTGAGTTGAACTATATTTCATGTTGTCTTATTATTGAGATATTTTGATTTCACTTCATATCTTCTGCTTTTTTATGTTTTATATAATTCACTCATTAGTATATAACAAATTTATCATTTTATGTTTACACAATCTTTTGATTTTGAGGCTTACGCCTCAAAATGCCTTGAGGCTTACGCCTCGCCTCACGAATGAAAAACGCCTCAATACTCGAATATGCAATTTTAACATTGGTGTATATATATTACTATAACATCATATCAGAAATGACAAACAATAATAAATGAATGGCATGATAACTTGCTTAGCTTATAATATAAAATGTTTAGTACAAAATATCTAGTACAAACACAAAAATATAAGCAAATAACTATTTACTACAACATTAAACATTTAATCATTCAAGCTTCAACTACTAGGATTAACTTCAGAGGTTTGTTTTTGGCCTTCAATATCATCATCATTGAATATTATTGCTTTCAATTTTGGTTCATCAAGAGAAAGATTTGTTGTAGTTCATTGGATATTATATAATGAAAGTTGATTCTTCTTTGTATCCATTTACTTCTCTAGTTCGCTAGTTCTTTCCCATAATATTTCTTTAACCTCTAATCTAAATCACAAAAAATGTATCTATTTACTTCTCTAGTTCTCTCCCATAATAGTTCATTGAATATCATATATTAATCTTTATTCTGTTAATTTTAAATCTTTTATGTTCTAAATATTTTCTATATTATTCTAACTTTTCACCTATTTCAACAAATTCCATCAACTAGAATTACAATAATGCAGGCACATAAAGATTTTCCAGACATAATCAAAATTCTTCTTATTCCATATTGCTAAAAATTGCAAACACCGGTGGGCATAAAGGTTTTCAATAATCATTACTGCCTCTAAAAAAAAAAGATTCATTCTTTAATAATCATGCCTTTTAATAATCGTATTAATGCATATTCGAGCGAATGTGATGTTTTCTTTGATTTAGTAAATAAAAAAATATAAAAATTTTATAATTTAAAATAATTTTATCATAAAACATTAGGACACACATTTCCTAGTCATGTCTGACACGTGTCCCAGCCGTTCGGGTTAAATTTAAACATTATTTTAATCAGACAGGTGTCCGTCGTGTCCTACATTGTATTCTCTCTTCAAGAGGTGTGTCAGTGACTCAGTGCATCATAGTAGCATATATAAGATTTTTTAAAACTTTTTAGACTAAATCAACCTAGCCTAGCCACACTTGAACTACCTTACCCTAACTAGTGCATCTTCTACATGGATGCATTTGGCATGCTTTATCCGCTTATGCACCTCCTCTTTAACAATATGTATTCTTCATTCTTTCATGTGTACTTAGACTTAGGGAGGAACCACAAGGTGCTACAAGAATCTTGTGGGTTCAGTTGTCTTTAGTGGTTGAAAAAGTTTATGAAGCCATTTCCCACGTAAGATTTTGGAGTCTTGTAGATGTCTTTGAGGCACTAAAACATTCTTCGATGGACACAAAACATTCACTTGATATGGTTCATAGAGGTGATGGTTACCACATTTCATTGGAAAAGATTGTAAAAAAAAATCTCTTACAAATTGAGTGAGAAATTTGGATAGCCCTAAACATTAGGTTACAATCCAGGGACATAGTAGGGGCAAAAATGGAAAGAAAGAAAGCAATATATACATATATTTATAGGATGTGCAAATCATGGTTATCACAATTGAATTTTGATGTTATCACCTTCAAATGGAAGATCAAAACTGCACATTCTCTTTAAAGTCATTAAAATAGGTGGTATATGCGCAACTTTGATTATCTTTAAGATTTTTTTATTTGATGAATTAAAATTTTCATAATGGAAGGGTCTAATTGCATATGATTTTTATTTTTTTTATTTTTATTTTTTTTTAATTGCATATGATGATATAATTGATATTTCAAATTGTAGAGACCTTCATATGACTTGTAATCAAATCCATGGATTGTTGATGATATCTTGATAATGTTTGATAATTTTGATTGGTGGAATACATGGGTCAAACTAAATTTTTAATAGGGCCTCTATATATTGTTTGTTCATCATCACATTTTTTAATTTTTATATCTTTGATGAATGGTTAAATCATCTCGAAATTTGATGAAACTCGATTGATATGTAATTCGTATGTTGTAGATTTCAATCAATGGTGTGATCTTAAATTTGAAGGTTATATGAATTTGTAAATGTAAAAGTAGAATTATACAGAGAAGTTTGAAGGTTGTGTGAATTAGTAAATGTTAAAATAGAATTACATAGAGAAAGATAATTTTTTTACCTTGGGGAGCACCAGTTCTCTTTGTAAAGAAGAAGGATGGTAGCATGCGACTCTGTATTGATTACAGGGAGTTGAACAAGCTTACCATTAAGAACAAGTATCCCTTACCAAGAATTGATGACTTGTTTGATCAGTTAGTGGGAGCCACAGTCTTTTCTCATTTCGTAGTTCTCCTGCATCAATCTTTCTTTGATATATATATATATATATATATATACTGACAGAGTCTAACTCTTGCCAAAATTTCACCCTATATTATCAAATTTGAATGGATAAGATTTAAGTTGCTGGAAAGGGGCTTCTAGCTTTTTTTTGAATTAGCAGTAATTTCTTGCTACAATTTCAAATGTAATGTATAAGATGTGTAAAGCGAAGTAACTATATCCTTTAAATAGTAGAACTGTTCTATTTTTATTAAATGTTTGTATGAATGTACTTATACATGCAATTGAAGAGTTGTTAATTCTTTTGAGTTTCAACAGAAAGCCTATTTACAAACCTGAGATCCCATGCTTATACAAAGAAAAGTATAAATTAGAAAAAAATAATTATAGAAGTCGATTCTATCTTTAAGGGCCTCCCTCTGCAGATCTTGAGAAGTCCAAGGGTCGCAAAACTACCATCATAGTTTCATGTTTCTTACACTGTGAAGGACAAACCTTTGGCGTATCACTGGAATTATTCTCCAGTATTTGATAGCATATTCCTCCTGGAAAATTGATCAGGGTACTGTTGGTCAGTAAGTTAACTTTCAAGTACATCAATTATTAAGAGAAATCTCTTTACTATGCGTTTGCATGAAAGGATCCATGGCTGTTGACTCTGTTGTCCCCTATTTCTTTAATATTAATGCCTCCTGGGTGAATGGTAGTGTTGAATATCAATTCTATTATGTTAACTAAGTAATGCCATTGTTTCTACCAGTGTTGAATGCAACGTGTAGATTTTCTTTTATCATCTATGGGCTTCCATTTTAAGTTTGTTCTGGTTAATACATTAACCTGTTGTACTTGTGGAATTTTTGGATTTCACCTATTTAGGTTTAAAAATAGTCTTGTTTTGTCTGTTCCGATTGAAAGCCTCCTCTACCTTATATTCTTCTTAGCAAATGTTATGCCCTTTTTACCTTTGAAAGCAACTCAATGATTACTTCAGGCTATTCTCTTAGCTCCGTTTTCCATTTCTAGCATAAAATAAAAAATTGCTTCTCACTTTTCTTCCTTCGATTTCAATGAAGTTACAAGCTGCACAATTTGGTGTAATTTTACATTGATACAAAATCGTAATTTGTATAGACTGAGAAATGCGGATCGGGCTTAGTCACAGATGAAGACATGAGACAAGGAGATTTTGTGATTGAATATGTTGGGGAAGGTGATGCCTCCTTTTATAAATGCATTTCTGTGGATGATTAATTGCAAAATTATCATATGAACATGATCTTTAGAAATATATCTTTGCCTTCTAATCGCATTATGAAATAAAATTATAAAACAATGTTTTAACCTCTTTCTTCCCCTCCTCTTCTTCCATTTTCAGTTATTGACGACAAAACATGTGAGGAAAGGCTTTGGAAGATGAAGCACTGTGGGGAGACTAACTTCTATCTCTGCGAGATTAATCGTGATATGGTTATTGATGCCACATACAAAGGAAATAAATCTAGATTTATAAATCACAGCTGCCAACCTAATACTGAGATGCAAAAATGGTTATTACAAATGAACCTTGTTTCCTCAGTTAATTTTCATGGTAATTAGTATCCTTATGTAATTTCTTTCATAGGACAATTGATGGCGAGACACGAATTGGCATATTTGCAACTCGTGACATAGAGAAGGGAGAGGAATTGACTTATGATTATCAGTATGTTCTGTAATGTCCCGCAGAATAAGTCTGCCACTTTATAGAGCACTTCTTTTTTTGATGAACAGAATATGCTTACTATGTTTTCCTGTCGAACGTCACATTGATTTCTGTTTTATATTGCCTGCGATTCCTCATTCCCTGTTGCTTGCTATTTTCTTAAGAAAGCTATAAGCCTGAAATAATATACAGGTTTGTACAATTTGGAGCAGATCAAAATTGCTACTGTGGTGCCAAGGGCTGCAGACAAAAGTTAGGAAACAGACCTAGTAAGCTGAAATTCTCTTCAGATGCTGCTTTGCAGCTAGTACTTTATGAGATGGCAGCCACATCTCCCACTAAGAATGCAGTTTTTCATGAAAAATATGTAAGCCCTTTATTATATTGCATGACACGAACTTAAAATGATTTCATTTCTAACTAAATTCTAAAATACCTTGGCCTTTTTTGTATACGCCGCTTGCATGCATCAGAACTTTCTCTTTTAGCAAATTGGTTATTGGAGATTTGTTGCTTATTAAAGTGATTTTCCATTTACTAAAGTAGTAGGATTTTAGGTATTTTTCCAAACGAAGATTTCTGAAGATGGATTTTGGGAAGTTGAAGGGATAATAGAGGTTTTATTGATTGTAGCCCTCTAGTTGAGGCTCAATCATCACGATATGGTTCTCAATCAACACCCAGCCGTTGTGAAATTTTTATTTTATACATGGGGATAGAAACTCCTGCAGTTAGAATTTTTCCTAGATAAAAAAATGCAGGAAAACTATTTTGTTCACAAACATTTGGACAAAACCTTTAATCTATAAAATTGGCTAAGCTGACCTCAGAGTGCCATCTCTTTTATGGTAGAAATCAATTTTTTTTTTTTTTTTTCTGTATAAGATGACGAGTTTGAAATAGTTAGAATAATTTTTTTAACACCAAAGAAGAGCTGAAGGTAGGGTATATCTGAACATATTTCTAGTTAATCACCTGGATTTTCTGGTAACTTAACTCTAAATAAGTCTTATAATTAATTCATAAATGGTGGTTAGATTTTTATGATGAATTTTTACATATTCGTTGTCACACTCCGAGTCCCGAAGGTAATACATTCTGGTAACACAGGAGGTAATGTATGGATATGAAGATTTGTTTTGTATTCACAAGAAGGAGAGTTCACATACAAATAATATAAACATAACATATTAGAGTAAACAACGAAAGATAAATAGAAGTTTTATTTCATTATTATGAACCCAAATAGTAGTACATCAACAAAGTAGAAACAACTACATGTGAAAAGAAAAGTGAAAGAAACAACTATAGAAATAAAACTTTCTAATCCTCAAAAGAAAGGTACGAACAACGACCGACTACAAAACACAAAATACCAAATATACACACACACATATATGATATTTATTGATTTTAAGAAAGCATATGATAAAGTTCCAAGAGAAGTGCTATGGAGAGTTCTAGAAAAGAAAGGGGTTAATAATGCTTATATTCAACTATTCAAGTCATTAGGGATATGTATGCAAGAGCTATTACTTGTGTTCAAATACAAGATGGTTTGACCAAGTATTTATGTATTTCAGTTGGACTACATCAAAGATTAGCCTTAAGCCCTTATCTTTTTGCTTTATTCATGGATGTTTTCACTAGACATTTGCAAGAGGATGTACCTTGGTATATGCTTTTTGCTGATGATATTTTTCTTGTTGATAAGACTAGAGAGGGAGTTGAAGATAAACTCGAATTATTACGGTCATCCTTAGATTCTAAAGGTTTTCGTTTAAGTAGATCTAAAATCGAATACATGGAGTGTAATTTTAGTAGTTATAGATCTAGTGGGGGGTTTGTGACTTTGAGTGACCAAGTCATTAATAAGTGTACTTATTTTAGATATCTTGGGTCTATTGTTCAGAGTGATGGTGAAATTGATGGGGTTATTATTAGTAGAATTCAAGTTGGATGATTGAAGCGGAGGAATGTTTCGGGGTTTGTTGAGTGATAGAAAAGTACCACTCAAACTTAATGGAAAATTTTATAAAATGGTGGTGAGACCTGCAATGCTTTATGGCGTAGAATGTTGTCCATAAAAGAGAAGCATAATATTAAGTTAAAAGTTGCTTAGATGAGGATGCTCAGGTGGATGAGTGGTTTTTCTCTTAGAGACAGGATACAAAACAAGCATATCCTTGAAAAGGTTGGAGTAGTTCCAGTGACAAATAAGATTAGAGAGAGTTGCCTTAGATAGTTTTGTCATGTAAAATGGCGGCCTTCTGATGACCCTGTTAGGAGAGTAGATGTATTAGATTTGGCCTATGTTAAGAAAGATAGAGGTTAACTTAAAAAGACTTGGTTAGAAAATATTAGAAATGACATTTCTTTATTAGATTTAAACGAGTATTTTACTCTTTACAGGACAAAGGAGAAAAATGATTCATTTAGCCAACCCCACGTAGTGGGATAAAAGCTTGATGTTGTTATGTATATATATATGTATATATGTATATATGTATATATATATATATATGTAGTGTAACTCCTATCTATTAAAATTTAAACGAAAAGGAGATGAGGAAGTATGAACAATGAAAAATTTAGGAGTGACTATACAGTAAATGTTATGGATAATTCATGTATCAATACAACAATGCAACATGTTATAATTCCTATGAAAAATTCTAGTATGGAAATATTACAAAATGTATATCTCAAACGGTCATTAATTCAATTTTATTCAAAAATACATATATACAATCAGGCTAGGTATGGTATCATTGAACCTCGATATGACAGATTAGTCTTTCATTGCTTTCAGCTCTTTTTATGCATTTATTGGGATACGAAATGTTTTATTAGAAACATAAATCATAATTATTACATGTAGGCATTTAATTTTGTTTGAAACTCCAAACTCTCTTAATAATAGCTTGAGTTTCAATCAACTCAATTAAAATAATTTTCCTTCTACTAAAAATTTGCTCGCTAGAAATTAGTCGTTGAACTCAATTCATATAAAAATACACTTGTTTGTGTATTTTTACTGATTTAAGTGCATTCTTATCCATATACCATAAGGAATTTCAAAATTATTTCTTAAAACTAAGAAACTTGGCTCAGATCAACAAAAAAATTGATTCAAAATCGATCATTTTTTCCTTGACTCCAACGTAAACTCAATTTGATATTGAAATTTCAATTTAGAGTTGAGACCAGAATGATCAAACTCTAATTGTATACCAAATCTGATTGTTCGTAATGAATTCTACTTAATTAAAAAATTATCCTTAAAAATAAGGGTTTAGGTTTTCTTTGTGTACAAGTGTCGAATCGTATCCTACATTATTTTTTTTTAAAATGCATTAAACCTTTAGTGATTTGGATGTGCCAGAACAAATACTATGTTGGTTATATGCTTCACTAGTTTAGAGTACTTGCATTGATAAGGAAAGACCTGCCTGAATTTTTGCTTGGATGCTCCCATATCAATCAACTTTCTTTACAAGTTCGTTTAGCTTTTTAACGTATCAAAATGCATGATACGTTCAGTCAGCATATGGTAGCCGTGTGATTTGATTAGCTTGGTTCAAAATCCAGTTCTATGTTATTTGAATTTAGTAAATATAATTTTAATTTTCTTACAAAGCTTTTAAAGTTTTAGAGATTGCACACGTGATAGAGCAATTAATTTAATAATTTTGTATAGTCCGATATCTAGCTCAATGAGGTCTTTATTGCCAAATCACATTAATAGGTAGTTTCTATGGGCGAATATCATCTCAGCAGAGATACTACTGTTTAAAGTAACTTTGTGTTCACGTTGAGTTCCTTATTGCAGAAGTTTACCAATAAATTATGTTCTACAGTTCGAGCAAGTGTATAATATAATCATGGGTTGACAATTGTACTCTTGGTCTAAACTTATTTGGGCAATAATGTGGATCTTATTCTGAAGTTTACTGAAAAATGATGACTTACGGCATTTGCTACCAAGCTAGCTACTTAATGACAAGCTAATGTAATCTTGGAGTAACTTTGGACGAGTTACAAATAGAACGCTAATGCAACAAATTTATGGTTGTGGTCGCCAAGTGCCAATGAGGGATATGACTCGCTTATTATTAAGTTTGGTCTTCAATGATGCATTCCAAATAAGCATCTGGGGGCATTCTGCCACTTAGAAGTAGAAGTATTATGTGACTAATGTGTAGTTGATTACAATTTAAAATCATTTATACGTTCTAGATGTCATCATATCAGTTGTTAAGATCATCCACTCTTTTTTTTATCCATCCATGTTTTCTCCTTGAATTGTCTCAATTTTGAGATCTCCCTGGAGTGTGTAAGAACCAAATCTGGCAATGTTGCTTGCAGGATTTTGCGAGTGGAAAATCTAGCATGGGTAAGTAAATCATCACCAATTAAAAGGAGCAAGTTTCCACCACCGAAATCCATTGTTGAAGAGCATGATTTGTAGCTTAACCGTAGTTATTATGGTTGAGAAGGTTGTAATAATTCTATTTTTCTGTTCTTTCATCATAAGAAGTTGAACCACTTATGGTAATGCAGGAAATTCAGAGAGTATTATTCCATTTAAAAAGAAGACAACTTCTCAAAATTGTATTTGGGAAGTCGTGCGAATTTGGTGCCCACGGAATAAAAGGTATGCTCATGTTTTAATTCACATATTCTGAAGTAGTATTGAACTTAATGGATGGGTTCGGCTTATTATGTTTGCACAGTTTACATGATATAGTAATTGTATTGCATCTGCTCCTTCAAGCTAAAATAGATCTAATAGTAGGAAAACATATATAGCGATTTCAATTTAATTTTATGAAATGCCCATTTTTCCCATAGTTGCTTGGTGGACCGTATGAAACTTAACACATTTGCATGAGGATCCCTTCCTTGATTCGTCTTCCTATACTCAACATAGGCGTTTGGAGCATAGTGGTCTTCAAGCATACCAATCTCTTAACTGGGTTACCTTTCAGCCCACTAACCAATACTTTTGGCTCCCTCCCCCACCCTCACTATGCAAAACTTTTGCCCTCCACACCCACCCCACTGGGTAGTATGAAAAATGAGTTAGGGATCTTCCTCCATTTAAAATCTACTTTTCCTCCTTATAGTGCCATCACCACCTTTACTAGAGCTGCATTGCATTGTTGATCGTAGGAGATATTTGGACCAAGATCGCCTCATTTTGTTTCCTTTAGTATTGATTAAGACATAGATCTCATGCCATTATACCCGTTATACCTTTAGATATTATCATAGATGGAGACTTCCTTGCTTTACTCCCTTGGGCTATCCAAATCGTTGTCATTAAGCTTTATGATAGTGTTATATACTTATATCCATTGAGAGCTCATGTATTAAATATTATAAGCACCATTTATTCTCTCTTTTTCAAGTCACCCATTCATTTTAGTGGGTAGCAATTATTTCTCAAAGTGGTTTTAAAGTTTGAGTTAGAGAAGCCAAAATTTTTGTTGACATTTTTTTCGTCTCGACTTGACCCAAATTGAGTCGAATGGCATTCGATTGGGTTCAATTGAACCTGATCAATTAAATTGAGCCATTTCAAACCCAAAATTAACTCAAATCGGCACCGATTCGAGCTCAATTTTGACAAATTGACTTGATCGAGCCAAATCTAACTCGAATCGACCCAAATCGTTTTAAATCGAGTTCGATTCAGGCTCAATTTCAGCCCAATTTTTCTAAGTTAAGCTCCAATTAACTTTTAAACTCAATTCAAATCATTTCCAAATAAGAACAATCCAATGGATCTAATTGTGTTGAAAATCGCTCCATGCGCGTGCTGTATTTCGGTTAAATGCCGTATGGCAAAGGATAGCACGCAGATCATTCCAATTCGACGAAATCAAGCGCCTTGGGGGATTCATCTTGCTGTTTCATGCGGTTTTGTACAGTCGAGTGGGGTGTGAGACGGAGAGCAGGTTTCCTTCTTCATTTTGGCTATTACTGCTCTGGCTTCTGGGGCGGAGCCAAACAAAAACGAGAGTGAGAGTCTTATTATTCTGTGTGGACTTCGAACGCAAAGAACCGTCCAGATTGCTGCGTATTTGTTGAGTATTTACTACGTATTTAAAAATACACAGTAAATACTCAATACATAGAAAATCAACAAAATTCAGCAATTACTCAATAAATAGTCAGCAAAAACTCATCAATTACTCACTAAATACTCAACAAATACTCACAACTGAGGATTTGTTGAGTATTTGCTATGCATCTATAAATACCCAGTAATTATGCAACAAATACGAACGGTCCTCTGCGATCGGAGTACATACAGAATAATTTCTCTTTCGGCTGTGTGCGGACAGAGGTGTCGAGCGGAACTTCTTCCTTGGAGCGGCTTGCCCAGAAGAGAAGAAATTATTCTGTGAAGAGTTCAGACTGGAAGAACCGTCTGGATTGCTGCGTATTTACTAAGTATTTGCTGAGTATTTATAAATACTAAGCAAATAGTTAGTAAATGCGTAGTAAATCAATAAATACTCAACAAATACTTACAAAATACTCGAAAAATACTTACAAAAACTCAGTAATACTCACAACTGAGTATTTGCTGAGTATTTATTGAGTATTTGCAAATACGCAGTAAATACTCATTAAATACGCAGAAAATCCGGATGGTTCTCCTCGTCCGGACTTCGAACCTACTAATTTCTCGAAATGAGAGAGGGAGGTGCGACCTCGACTTTCGTTTCTTGCATCCGATTCATAAGAGAGGAAGGAGCGGAGTCGAGAGGGAGAATCTTTGGCTCGTGCGTGTTCTTATCCCAGACGAAATAGAGGTAGGCCAGAGGGAGCCTGTGTTCGGCTCTTACGTGCATCAGCCTGATCTAGAGGGAGATGAGTGCCAAGAGTTGCTGCTCCTTCTTGCGATTCAAGAGAGAAACTGGGCGGCTCACGTTCATGTGTGCCTGAGAATCAGATCAAACAATTGAGCGGCATATTCCATACGTGTGGTATGGGATGATCGAGGTAGTGACCCGAGTGTTGAACTGCTTGAGAAGTCTTTCCCATTTATCGTGGGTGTTCGGCTGAAGCAAGGTGTCGGTCTAGACTTTCTTCCCTGCTGTTGTTCTTGAAGTTGAGTGGGAAGGCTGTGGAGGAGTTTGGTGCATGTAGGAACCTTCTTCTTCCTCTCCCTTCAACTTCTTCAAGCTTGTGACAGCGGAGATGACATCTTAGAGCATTCAAACAATGGAAATAGCGGTTCGGAGCATTTTTGGACTGCAAACTCACCTTCCTTTCCTCTGTTTCTCGCCTTTGCAAGGCGAGTGGATATCCGGTCACGCCGCGACTTGACCCGGTGAGGTAAAATCCCTTAAAACTTAGAAAATCCTAGGTCTTTAAGCTGTTGATGTGTGGTTGACGCTCCAAACTCCCTGAGTCCATAAAAACCTTGCATTTCGTTTTCTAAAATCCCAAAATATCTGTCCACTTTGCAAACCCATGAAAATCTGGTGATTTGTCACGGGTTGCTCTCATATGTTAGCCCGTAGGGGATGGTGATGCGCGTAGAGTCGTTGAATTAGTATCTAACACCTCCCAAATGCATGTAAGAGCATTCATGTTGTGCCTTACACCTTTTTCCTACGACCAATCCTTAAGTTAAGTGTTGTTATTTAATTCCAAATCAAATGCCAATATTTAGGCTTTAAGTGTTGTGAGTTACATTGCTTCCCACTTAATGTTTATGTCATGCACAATTGACATGGGATGTAGGATCTCACCCTTATTTGCTAGGATTGTTGTTCATTTAAAACTTGCAAAGGTCATGAAGATATTCATTTAATTTCAAATGTTTGTAAAGCAAATTTGGGGGTATTCAATGGACCCTCAAAGGCCCATATGTTATACCCAATCCCTCCTTTTGGAATTATGTGAGTTTATGCATGCTATTTTTAAGTTGAAATGGCTACATAAAATGGTGTGAGCAATCCAAGCATGTAAGAATGTTCATAAACTTGCAATTCATCCAAATTTCATGCACCTTTCTTTCAATTATAGGGCACGACAAAAGTGATTTACAATGTGCAAGAAGTGTTCATATGTTGAAGTTTGTAAATTTCTCTGGGATTTTGTAAGTACTTGAACATACATTTAATCAACTTGTAAGAGCTAAACCATTGTGAGATTTCTCACGAACCTTCTGACGTCTATATTGCAAATCCCACAAATGACATCTTTGATTAATTGATGCAGGACTAAGTATGATTTAAATGAATGCCATAAGAACTTGCACGTTTTGATTATCAATTAATAATTATGAACGTTACCCACTAAACGATAATAGAAAACAAAAGAGGGATGGCTTTGCTCAGGCCAAATCACATGCTAAGAGTTAGAATCACCAAAGTAATTAGAATATCAATCGTTGCAAATTAAGTAGATGTTCAATAGAATTCCTAGGTTAACAATGAGATTAGAAAACATAGAAAATCAAAACTCAAATCCTACGTTTACTAAGCGAAGGCAGAGAGCTTGGCATGACTCCTTGTGCTTGAATCGCAACCTACAAGAGCAGAGGATTATAAGAGAATTTGAATAGGGCAAAAAGTTCACCCTCATCGTGGAACGGAAGGGATTTGCCACTGAACGTTGGCAAACTGCTCTTCGATTGCTTCGGACAAGGTGAAGATGATACGATCCAAGTATTCTTCGGCGGAATTGTCTATTTCCGGGTTGACCGGAGAATGTCGACGCTTCCTTGCTCGTTGTAGACGAAGCCGGAGTCAAGGTCGGGATCAGCATACATCGTTTCCGTAAGGTTGAAGTGTTGGAGACGAAGGTCTTTGCTTCCCTTAAGGATTCTTCTTGAGAGAGAAATTTCTCTCAAGTATTCAAGTGGAGAAGAGGGAGAGAGGTGGCCGACCAAAGAGGGGAGGGGGGGCTTGGGAAAGAAATAGGTTCAAATTTTAGAGGGAGGAAGGTGGAGGGAAATCAATTGTTTCCCTAATTAATCCTTTAACTTGGAAAGGATTTAGGTGTGATTAGGAAAGGCGTAGGGGCGGGTAAGAGAGGGAAATGTTTTGAATTATTTCCAAGAGAGGAGCTTGAAGTTTAAAAAGTAATTCAATGGGGACCATGAAGGGGCCGACGACATTGGTAGGGAAATTAAGAAAGATTTATTACTTTCTTAAATATGATTCTCTAATTAAGACATGGGATTTAATTTCAATCCAATTCAAATTAAATTTGAATTTGATTTTAGAAAATTTCCTAAAATAGGATTCTATTTTAGGAAACGTTTCAAATTCAAATTTGATTTTGAATGATTGAAATTGCAACCTTCCCAAAAGAGAGTGTAGAATAGGAAAGTAGTAATGAGGGAATTGTAAATTTGGATACAAGGGGAAGAAGGGCCGGCGGCTAGGTGGCTTGGCCGTGGCTTGGGGTCGGGTGGGGATGGAGGGCTTGGGTGCTAGCCAAAAGGCAAGGGTGGTGGGCTTGTAGCTGGCCGGTGGTGAGAGTTTTGTGGAGGTGGCCGATGACTTAGGGTGTAGGTGAACCATGCGATGGAAGAGAAGGGAGGAAAAAGGAAGAAAAGAAATATGAAGAAACTAGCCATGAACTTGGACTCTTCCAAGGTTGGTGGGTGATCCGCTTCCCTCTCCAAACCTCTCAAGCTCTCACAAGAACTCAATATGCAGAAATTTTCATAATTCATTCATTAACCTTCAAAAGAAAACATAAGGGCTATATATAGCCTCATACAATGGACAGGAAAATAAAAAGACGACTTAGCCCATTGGGCTTACACATGACAAACCCTTAAGGGGTAAAAATGAAAATAAAACTAAAACAAATACAAAAGCAAATAAATAGAATAGGTACATATGAGGAGTCAAACATAGATCGGCGCGATCGTTGCCGTAGATCGGCGACCACGCCTCTGATAAACTTTTCATGCTCCGATGTCTCCATCATTCTCCAAGGGTGGGGAAAAATTCGACTCCGTCGAGTAAGCGTCCCGGATGCTCTCATAGATCTCCAATGCATCGGGGTCAATCTGTTGTAGCTCCTCGCGATCCAACAAGTTGTCCTCTGACTCAGGTTTGCCTCTCCACATGATCAAATACCTATGTTGTCCACCTTCTCTTGTGGAAATGATATCATCACTCAGAATCGTGTCAACCTTCTCTACCATAGGTGTTTTGGGAATGTTTGGAAGTGCAGGTAGGTTTGGGTTCTCACACGATGGGGTCACACAAGGCTGCTATAGAAGTGAATTTGATGGGTTAAAATCAGGACCTTCATATGCTAATAGATCTTCTATGTTAAAGGAGTGATTGATATTGAATTCTGCAGGCAGATCTACTACATAAGCATTATTGTTAATTTTCTTAAATATATTGAATGGTCCTGCACTCTTAGCATATAATTTCTTAACTGTTTCTTGCGGGAACCGTTCCGGACAAATCCGCACCATCATGGAGTCACCAACCTCAAAAGTTTTAAATTTTCGCTTAAGATCAACATAAAATTTATAATCATTATTACTCTTTTCAATCTATCGTGCAATCTCTTTGTGAAGTTCATGCATATGCAATGCAAATGAGGATGCAGAGTCAGAAACTCTATACCTGAAGCATATGGGTATGAGATCTAGCGTCTGTCTAGGTTTAAACCCATAAACAATTTCAAACGGACTTAGACCATAGGCGAACTCATCTGTAGGGAGTATGGAGTCCCAATCCTTAATATGCTCACCTACCAGGGATCGTAACAGATTGCCTAAGCTTCTATTAACTACCTCGGTTTGATCATAAGTTTGTGGATGAAAGACTATGAAGAATTGCAATTTAGTGTCCATTTTCATCCAAAAGGTCTTCCAAAAATAACTGGTGAACTTGACATCCCTGTCCGATATAATGATTTTGGGTAAACCATGTAAGCGGACGACATTATTGAAATAAAGTTAGGCAATGTGGGAGGCATGGAATGTCTTGGATCAAGGTAGGAAATGGGACATTTTGAAAAATCTATCGACTACAATACAGATGGCGTCATTCCTATGGATAGTCTTGGGCAGGCCTAAGATAAAATCCATGCTAACATCCGTCCAAGGACAACTGGGGATAGGCATAGAGGTGTAGAGACCAGTGTTTTGTTTACGTTGCTTGGCCAGTTGGCACGTGTGACACATGCTAATTATTCTACTGACATCACTCTTCAGACTGGGCCAAAAGAAACAATACTCCATTGCTTCTATGTTCTTATCCCGACCGAAGTGCCCAGTGAGGCCTCCGGCATGGAGTTCTCAAACAAAAAATTCCCTAAGGGAGGTACTAGGGATGCAAAGCTTCTGAGCTTTGAAGAGATAACCATCCTCCATAAGGAAATCATCCACAAGGCGTGTGCTATCCATGGACAGGAGAGAATAAGTTTCTTTGAAGTCAGGGCATTCCAAATAGTCCCTTTTGATTTGGTCAAATCCTACAACTTCAGCTCTCATCTCAATGGTAGTCATCATACGACGACTAAGAGCAACAACAGCTTT
>NW_021319459.1:45604-62650 GCF_001605985.2 Dendrobium catenatum
TATATATATATATATATATATATATATATAGGCCAATTTAGATATATTTACACATACATCGCATACCCAAGACTTCTTAATTGATAACTTAAGCTCCCAATCAACAGACCAAGATGAGTTGTGTGAGAGCTGATATCTATAACATTGTCAATGTTGCAGGCGGTGCGAGTTCTCCAGAAGCTCTAGGAGCGTTTTAGGTCATCAATGCTCGGGGATGCTGAAAGTTACACTGAAGGGGCAACTCAGAACTCGCTTTTAGCATTGAAAGGCAGGACATTATAGAGAAAAAGTTTTGCATTTAGTAGTGATTTATTTCATAAATGAGTTGTAGTTTTTATGTTTAAATTATATTTTGATGGATAAATTAATAGATGTTATTACATTTGTATGACTATTGACCCTTGAGTTATTAGATATAATACTCAAATTTTGCAAAAAGTATATTTAAATTTTCTTCAATAAAATTCTCTCAAAATTTTCACTTTTTTAAATTTAACGAAATCAATTTTATTCTATTTTGTGCTTCATTTAGATCATTTGATATAAAGGAGCCTATATAATTATTCAATATAAAATCAATTTATGAATATAATTATGTTTTTTTAACTTATATTTTAATTTTACTATACTTTATTAATTTATGCAAGGGTGTTAGGCTGGGAATCTCATATTCTTTTGATAGAGTTTACCTACAACAATAATTTTCAAGTGAGCATAAATATGGCTTCTTATGAAGCCCTTTATGGAAGGAAATGCAGAACACCTCTTTGTTGGGCAGAGACAGGTGAGAGGAAAGTAATTGGATCAGATTTGGTTGATGATGGTATAAGAAAAATCATAATGATCAGGATATGTTGATAGGAGTACAAGATAAGCAGAAGAAGTATTATGATGTTAAGCACCATTTTGTGGAATTCAATGTGGGTGATTTTGTTTTCATAAAGATCAGGCCTATGAAGGGTGTACTTCGTTTTGGTAAGGTTGACAAACTCAGTCCACGCTATATTGGTCCTTTTGTGATAGTGAAAAGGATTGGGAAGGTGACCTACAGATTGGCTTTACCCGCTACATATGCTGTCCATAATGTATTTCATGTTTCTTCACTGAAGAAGTTTATATCAGAGGATTCTTCTAAGATCATAACAGAACATGTGGACTTACAGTCATATCTTACTTATGTTGAAGAACCAGATCGTATTTTGGAGTTCAATGTGAAGCAACTAAAGAGCAGGGAGATTCCTTTTATTAAAGTTCTATGGAAGCATGGATTGGAGAAGAATGCCACTTCGGAGGAGTCGGAAATGAGGAAGTGATATCCTTATCTCTTTGAGTAAGGTATGATTGTTTTTTCTCTCTTTTAAATTTTCGAGGATGAAATTTTTTATTAGGAGGGGAGAATTGTAAAACCCGAAATTCGTCGTTTGAGTGCGTCACATGCATTTCAAGGCACCGTGACGAACTTAGGTGAAACTTCATAGTCGTCGGAATTCGATGAAATAAATTTTATTAAATTCGTCACAAAATTTTGATCGAAACGATAGAAAGAACTCATATCAAATTTCATATGGTTTGGGAATTAAAATTTGTCGAAGAAGTTTAATAATTTGGCCTTTATTTCCCTTATTGCCCTTCATGAGAAAATAGAATGACTTAGGGGAGAAGGGTACATGCATAATTTTACTTCCTAAATTTCCTTAAGCCCCCTCATACGCCTAAGGGACCGAACATTTTGGTCCCTTGTCCCGTTTGTTTCGGTCGAACGAAGGAGAGTACGCGAGAGAGGGAGGAGAAGGCGTCGGCTTCTCCGAAATCCGGTGATCGACGGCGGTTTCCGACGAGCTTTTAGAGAAAGGAGGAAAAGAAAGCCTAAGGAAGAAAGAGGTAAGTGTTAAACTTGAAGAATCTTATTTTTTTTCATAAGATTTTCTTGGAGCAAGAATTTAGGGTTTGAATTTTATTGAAGATTTCTTTTGAAGAACGTTAGGGTTTGATTATACCCATGTTTCTAAGCCATAAACACAAATTTTTATTAAGGAAAAACTTTAGTTTTCAAATTAGGATTTCTCCAATTTGGATTATTTTTGTTAATGTTAGAAGAACTTATGGGAATGGATTTTATATAGGAAAATGCAATTTTTTTTTTAAAGAATTTGGATTTTAAAAATTAGGGCTTTTCCTAAACTATGGTTTTTGAGCTTGTATGTTCATAATTGTTCCTAAGGGTTTAGGGAAGTCTAATTAAGGGAAATTGAAATTTTGAGAAGAAAATAATTTTTCTAATTTTTTTTATGATTAAATTCAAAATTTTAATGTCTTAAACTTATGTATATGGAAGAGGAATGTTTTTATATGCAAATGGAAGGAAATTAGTGCAATATTAGGGTTCCAAAAATTGGGTTTAAAGCAAAACTGAAAATTCATTAAAGAGATTGTATGATATTGTATCAAACTATAAGTTATGCTCCTTATGTTTTACCTTAAATGGATACATGCTCTATTTTAATAAATATACTTATGTGGGTGATTAAAGGTCTTACGATATGGGTAAATGAGTGTGAACTAGTGAGCTTAAGAGGAGTTTTAATTATGGTATGTGTAGGATTAGTGTGTTATAGGTGTTTATTTTGGCAAGAGATTTATAATGTATTGCTTTCTTTAGATTTTGGCAAGAAGAGGTAAGGATATAGTGGTGAAGTGGAAGCTTATAAGTGCTTTTGAGGTAGGATCCTTTTTCCCTACATGGTCACATTTCTTTAAGTTTTTATAAACCTTTTATATTTTATGTCATTACTTAATTAATTCATGAAAAGTACATAGTTTTACTTAATTGATACATGACAAGTGAAATTTCTAGTTGCTTGACACATAGCACCCACATTATTTATGTTTAACACTCAAAGCAATTATAGTCATGCATTTACTTCATGTTTAAGATACATATCATACATTTACTTCATGTTTAGATACATGATGTTATATGGAAAGAGTTTATGCTTAAATGGAAAGAATACGAAAATGCTTGTGCATATTGATGCGGAGTCCCAAATATGGTGCGAGAGCACAAATATGGCTCTTATGAGCAATACGAGAACAATATGGCCCTTTGGGGCAAAAGAGGAAAAGAAATGAATGGCTAAAAAGATGTTTGTGTACCTGATTAGTACACCCCTGGTACTCCGGTACGGTTGTATATGATAAAGTATACATAAGCATATGAAATGACATTCATTACCTGACATACATATGACATATGCATATGGCATACATAAAACATTTAACATTCTTTAGATATGAAAGTTAGAATGTGTAGGAAAAGAAATCAAGGCATTTCCCATTAGCTTAAAATATAAATTTTCAATTTAAAGACATGTGAATATGTAAGGATTAGAGAATTCCTATTGAGCATTAGTTCACTCCCTCGTGTTGGGATACTTTTTAGGAGAACCTGCTACAAGAGATGGCTGACAATCCAAGGTTCACCTACAGCCGTTGTGTACCAGTTGACAGGTTCTTTTGATGTTTTTATAGTTGAAGTTAATTTTCTTTTGGGTGGTTTTGGCATGACATGTATAGTTTAGTTTTGTAACCACCTAGTGTATATGAACTCTCTTTTGAAATGACTTGAAATGTTAAATATATATTTTGGAAAAAGTTTATAGGTGCTTTTAATTCCTGTTGAAGTCTTTTAGATTTTTTTTAATACCCATTTTAAGATGATTGAAATGTTTTGAATGTCTGATTCTGCTCCTGCCTCATCTACACGAACTAACCGGGTTGGGTCATGACAAGAGTGGTATCAGAGCACAAGTTTAGGATTTGAATCAATATAAAGTGCCATTAGGCTGATTGATAAGTCTTAAACATTTTAGGATTGTATGATTATGTGATGATTATTGAATTGGATTTCTTTTAATTGGTTTAGGGCTATGGATCAGGAGCCCGATGCCACTGATGACAATATTGACTAGAATAATGATCAGGTTGGTAGAAAAGTTCTAACAGTACCATCTGTAGTTCAATATACTGGTGGTAGTAGTAGTACTACCATAGATACTTTCACACAGATGATGACTGCTGTGACACAGTACATTTAGCATTCCTAGGAGCAGCCCCAATCTAGTTCCAGAAGAGAGAATCCTATGGATAAGTACTTAAAATTTTTTCAGGACATACGACCACCTCTTTTTTGCTGGAGTAGGAGAGCCAGTAGATGCTAAAAATTGGCTTATGAGGATTAAGAAAATCTTAGGAGGCATGCATTGTCTTGATGATCGAAGGGTGACTTTAGCCACTTTCGCTATGGATGGGGAGGCTGAAAGATGGTGGAGAGGATAGTTATTGGAGAAGTTTGGTGGTTGAGCAGCTTCTCAGATCCTATGGGATGATTTTGTTAAAGTATTCAGAGATTAGTTCGTGCCTCCTTCTGCGAGGAGGAAGATACAAGAGAGATTTATTTGACTTGTACAAGAGGATCAGACTGTTATGCAGTATAAAGTCGAGTTTACCATGCTGTCTCATTATGCCTCTCAGATTATTGCAAGTGTTGAGGACAAGTGCCATAAATTCTTATCAGGGCTTTGAGATGCGATTCCTCAGCCGTTGATTCCTCTTGGCAGTGATGATTATGTTTTGTTGGTTGAAAGAGCAAGGAGGATAGAGATTGATTTACTGGTGACCCAGAAGAGGAGAGATTTCCAATGGAAGAGGAAGGGTTTTGAGAAGACTAGGAGCTTCCAGACTCATTATGGAGGTTCTAGCATGAAGAAGACCAGAACTGATAGTGGTGGGAGTTCTTCTAGTGTCAGAACCTGTGATAAGTGTGTTAAGAGAGTTGTTATTTGCATGTTTTACATTCTTGCAACTTGTATAGTTTTGATGATTTCAAATATTATTATTTTATGTATAGTTATCTCCTAACACTTTTTGGAAGAGTTGTTTTTGCTCTTGTGTGTACTAACATTTCAGTAAAATCAAACTCCAGACTACAAAGACTTCAAATCAAATTCAGCATGAGATACTTTGTGTATTTAAAACTTATATTTTTCTTTGAATTAAGTTTGAAAGGGAGCGATTGTAATTGAGTGAATACACACACACACTTAAGGAAATCTTGAGAAATTTGTACTGATCGTACGGGACGAACATAGTTCGTACGGGACGATCAAGTCAGTTATCTCCTCATAAGAGCAATGGAACGAGCAGGAGTCGAAAAATTTTTTCTAAGTCCTGATAGTCCAGGACAAAGTGTATTCGTCTTAGGAAGAAATGTTCTCTGGAAAATTTTCGTTCAAAAACGAAGTGTATTCGTTCCAGGATGAGTTTCTCTCTGGAGTGCTATTATCCTGGACGAAGTGTATTCGTCCCGGGACGATTTGCTCTCTGTAAAACTTTTGTCCGGACGAACCTTAAATTCGTCCCAGGACGAAGTGAACCGACTCTTAAAATTAAGTGTCATTCTGCAATTTTTGGGAACCGACATATGGAATAACTATTCGTACCGGACGAACCTAGTTCGTACGAGACGATGTGTGTACGAAGTCATTTCGTACCTATATATATTAGGTTCATTTCCAACGCATTAAGTAAAATTGTCCAGGACGATCCACGATCGTACGGGACTATCAAATTCGTATTGACTTGAAAATTTGCAGTTTTTGGACGGTTTTTTTGTGTCTTTCCTATAAATAATCCAAACTAAACTTCCATATAATCTTTTTTCCTACTGATCTTCGTGCCTATTAAAATAAGTCAATGAGAGAGTGTTTGAAGGAGATTTCTTGCCATTGGAGTGTGAATGTTTCACTTGGTACTCAAAGGTAAGAGTCTTTACTCTTAGTTTGTGATTACTTCACTCTTTTCTCTCTTTCTTCTAGAATTCTTGTGAGAAGATTTGTCAAGGAGATCCGGTTCTCTGCCGACACTCGGAGAGTGTGAACAGCCAAAGGGTTCTCTGCCCACACTTGGAGAGTGTGAAAGGACGAAGGGTTCTCTGCCCACATTAGGAGAGTGTGAAAGGACGAAGGGTTCTCTGCCCACACTAGGAGAGTAAGAAAGGACGAAGGTTATCTGCCAGCACTGGGGATAGTGTAAAAGGACGACAGTTCTCTGCCGCACCGGGTAGTGGTGGAAAGAGTGTTTGTAAAGGCTTCTCCACCTTGCTGTGGGTGCAAAAGGAGAGTCACTATTGATATTAGTGCAATACTCGGAGGGTGCCTCCGAGGAGTGGATGTAGGTCTGATTTTGACCGAACCACTATAAACCTTGTGTCTTTATTTTTTCAGTGCCTTTTTATTTTTGTGTTTTTACTTAAAAAAAAAACTGTGGTTGAAAAATCTATTTATACAAAACTCATTAAAGTTTATTTTTCGATTTAAAAAATTAAAAAAGAGGGATTAATAAATTTTTAATTATCAATTCACACCCCCTCTTGGCTAGCCGTAAGACATAAGCTTAGGTTTAACAATCTAATTCATAGAAATCAAATTTTAACAAAGTGTGGCAAGCTACATAGAGGAGAATGTTTGTCTGGCTAAAATGTTTGCTTTTGGTGCCATCAGCCAGGGCATATGGCTAGAAACTGCCCAAGGGGTCCAAGAGAGGGGAGGTATAGTGTTGTAACTCGGGCTTTCCAGGTTATGATTTAGATGATAACAAATAATATTGATTAATCTTTTATTTCTCCTAGTGTTTATAGTGCATATTTGTTTGTGTGTTGACTAATATTTCAGGTACATCATGCACCATTTTTTGAATATTCAAGGCTCAAGATTGTGTAAAACTGGTTATATTAAATGAGTTGGTAATTTTTATTTCTTGAGTAAAGTCTTGTAATGAAGTATGTTAGTTTGTTGACCATGCACACATATAGAGGGAGTAAAAAATGATTTTTAATATTTTATTTTTTTTGGTACATCGTACGGTACGATCAGGATCGTACTGTACGATCAGGTGTAACAGAAATTAATTAAAGTATTTTATTTTCCTAAAAAAAATATTCTTAAAATATAACTAATCGTACTGTACGAACACCACATCATACTGTACGATCTGTTATAATTAGAAAGCCAACCATCCATTAAATTAGGCAAAAATTTTAATTTAAAAAGTTATTCTAATTGTACTGTACGATCATGATCATACTATACGATGTTTAAAACCTTGCCTAATTTAATCCTCTGATTATTCAATCAAAATGGCTTAACTTTGATATTTTCATCATATTGTACGAACTGGATCGTAATGTATGATTAATAGAGACAATTCTGGCCGTCCCATGCTTCGTCCAGGACGAACTGCACTTTTATTGAATTATTCGTACATAACATAATACCAAACATCGTACAGTATGAACTGTAATTAAACTGTTCTTATAATACTAACTGGACATCGTACAGTAGTAACAGGTCAATTTCTACACATAGTACTGGATGATCTTACGATCGTACAGTATGATCTTTGGCGGTTGAATTAAGTTTTTAAGGGTTTTTTGAGCCCTCTATTTAAGCACTCTCATAAGACTTTGTAAGAGTTTTTGACAGCCATTGTGTCTTCATTCTTTTGGAGAAAACTTGAAGAGAGGACGTGAAAGGGAGAGAGGAAATGGTGGAGTTTGATAGAGGGAGAAGATCCTTAGAGGGGGTTTCAAGGGAGTGTGAAGGAGATTTCACACGGTTGCTCCGGCGAGCTGGCACCTCAGTACCATCCAATTCAAGGTTTGTCTTGAAGGAAGTTTTGGAAAGAAGAAGATTTTATTGATGTCAAATGACCCTGCTCCTCCTCTGCACCGGGGAAGATGGAAGTGATTTTGTAAAGGCTTCACTACCTAGCTGTGGGGGCTAAAGGAAAATAACTATAGGTTTAGTGTAATACTCAGAGGGTGCCTCCGGGGAGTAGATGTAGGTCATGGTTTGACCGAACCACTATAAATCAGTGTGTTCTTTCCTTTATTTTTTTCGCACTTTATTTCAGCATTCATTTTTATTGCGATTAACCGTGCGGATGAAATTGATGATTTATCTTTTGATTGTGAATGTAATTTGCTTCCACATCTAGTTTATAAAAAGATATTTATTCTCTTTAAAGAAGTTGTTAAAATATCAATTTCACTCCCCTCTGATCACATCTAGCAATTTCAATTGGTATCAGAGCGTGGTTACAAAAATAGTGTTTGGAAAATCTTGAAAAATTTGATCATGGCATATCTTGGAAATTGTAATATTGTCGAAGGCTATTGTATTACATGACACCTTTATTTGAAAATATTTCTTTTAATTTTTGGAAAATTCGCATGTCAACATTTTTACAATCAATTGATTATCAAATGTGGCATATGATTAAAAAAAAAAAAATGTGGCATATGATTCAAACTGGATATTTTGTACCTTCACATATGATAGATGGAGTCAAAATTAATATTCCTTTTTCTGAATGGAGTAGAATAGAATAAGTCAATGTTCAACTAAATGCTAAATTCTTGAATTATTTTTTCTGTGTATTAAATTATGACGATTGCATGAGAATCTCTACATGTACTACTGGCAAAGAAGTTAGGGATAGATTATGCACTACATATAAAGGTACTAGTGAAGTCAAGCAATCTAAGTTGAATTTTCTAATGCATGACTTTGAAATTTTCTACATGAAACCTTTTGAGACGATCTTAGACATGTATAGTAGGTTTACAAATATTTTGATTCTATTGCATGCTTTAGGTGGAGAATTTTCAAACTTTGAAAATGTTAACAAAATTCTATGCTCTCTACTTGATAAGTTTGAAGCCAAAGTCACGGCTATATGTGAATCAAAAGATTTGAATGCTTATTTTATAGATGATCTAATAGGCTCACTCATTGCTTACGAGCAAAGTGTGAGTCAAAGACTTTTGGATGTAGGTGATGAGAAGATTATATTACTAAAAATTGAAAATACGGAGAAAAGTGGCTTAGTAGATGACGAAAGTAATGACTTAACAAGAAAATTGGAAAGCCTACTAAAGCACAAGAAAAAGTGTCAACAAAAGTGGAACAAATGTAGAAATGGTAAGACTACGATGATTTCCACTAACGTTATTTGCTTTTGGTGTAGGAAACCCGAACATTTGAAGTCTAAATGCCCTAACTTAAAACTCTTCCTCTAAAAGAAAAGAGTAAAAATAAACTGATTGTAATTTGGGAAAAAGATAGAAAGGAAAAAGTCTCCTGGGCAGACCTAATTTCTGAATCATCAGAACATGAGCAAGATGATGAGGTATTAGTATGTTAAGGTTTGTTTGTGTGTTTCGTTTATGTGTTTTGTATGTTTGTTTATCATTTTGTGTGTTATTTTTTTTATTTTAATCATAATTATATATTTTTATTTCATTATTATGTTGTTATTTTATATTTATTTTTTCTCCTTTTTAATAATGTCAAAGGGGGAGAAAGTACTGTAGTTGGTTGTATTTTTTTTTAATTTTTGCTGTTATTTAGTTTTGTTTTTTTTTAAAATAAAAAAAAGCTTTCCCCTAATTTTTTAATGTAATTCTTTTAGTGAGGGGGAGTTCAGGAGATTTTTTTTTTAATTTGCAATGTCAACCAATATTATTTGATATCATCAAAAAGGTAGATATTGTTGTAACTCGGGCTTTCAAGTTTAAGATTTTGATGATAACAAATAATATTGATTAATCTTTTATTTATTCTAGTGTTTGTAGTGCATATTTATTTGTATATTGACTAATATTTCAGGTACATCATGCACCGTTCTTTGAAGATCCAAGGCTCAAGATTGTGTAGAACTGATTATATTAAATGAGTCTATAATTTTCATTTCTTGAGTCAAGTTTTGTAATGATGTATGTTAGTTTGTTGACAATGCACACACATAGAGGGAGAAAAAAAATAATTTTAAATATTTTAATTTTTCTATACATCGTACGGTACGATTTGGATCATACTGTACAATCAGGTGTAATAGAAATTAGTTAAAATATTTTATTTTCCTGAAAAAATATTCTTAAAATATAACTAATCGTACTGTACGAACACCACATCATACTGTACGATCTGTTATAATTAGAATGCCCGCTGTCCATTAAATTAGGCAAAAATTTGAATTTGAAAAGTTGTTCTAATCGTACTGTATGATGTTTAAAACATTGTCTAATTTAATCCTCTAATTATTCAATCAAAACAGCTTAATTTTGATATTTTCATCGTACTGTACGAACGAGATCGTATTGTACGATCAATAGAGACAATTCTGGCCGTCCTATGCTTCGTCCTGGACAAACTGCACTTTTATTGAACTGTTCATACAAGACATCATACCAGACTTCATACAATACGGACTGCAATTGAACTATTTGTACAGTAGTAACTGGACATCGTACAGTACTAATAGGTCAATTTTTACACATAGTACTGGACGATCTTACGATCCTACAGTACGATCTTTGGCAGCTGAATTGAGTTTTTTAGGGTTTTTTGAGCCCTCTATTTAAGCACTCTCATAAGACTTTGTAAGAGTCTTTGACAACCATATGTCTTCGTTCTTTTGGAGAAAACTTGAAGAGAGGACTTGAAAGGGAGAGAGGAAAGGGTGGAGTTTGAGAGAGGGAGAAGATCCTTGGAGGGGTTTCAAGGGAGTGTGAAGGAGATTTCACATGGTTACTCTGGCGAGCTTGCACCTCAGTACTATCAAATTCAAGGTTTGTCTTGAAGGAAGTTTTGGGAAGAAGAAGATCTCATTGGTGTCAAAAGACCCGGCTCCTCCGCTGCACCGGGGAAGGTGGAAGTGATTTTGTAAAGGCTTCTTCACATAGCTGTGGGGGCTAAAGGAGAATCACTAAAGGTTTAGTGTAATACTCGGAGGGTGCCTCCAGGGAGTGGACGTTGGTCATGATTTGACCGAACCACTATAAATCAGTGTGTTCTTTCCTTTATTTTTTTTGCACTTTATTTCTGCATTCATTTTTATTGCGATTAACTATGTGGATGAAATTGATGATTTATCTTTTGATTGTGAATGTAATTTTCTTCCACATCTAGTTTATAAAAAGATATTTATTCTCTTTAAAGAAGTTGTTAAATATCAATTTCACTCCCCTCTTAGTACATCTAGCAATTTCATCTAGTGCTCCACCTCAGCAGAGTACTGGGAGACATCCTACAGTGGGTAGACCGAGAGCTCAAGAGTGTATAGCTTCTGCATTGTCACCTAGTCATCCGATTACGAGACATGTTGTGTAACCAAGGGTTTAAGCCATTACGCAGCAAGAAGCTAAGGAATATCCTGATATGATCACATGTATTATTTATGTTCAATGTCTACATAGTAGAGTACTTTTTGATACTGGTGCATCACATTCATTAATTAGTCAAGAGTTTGTTATGAAGCATGCATTGAATGCCTGTACTATGCCCACTACATTATCAATTTTACTACCTGATGGGTCTAGTATGATTGTCTCAAGTCTATGTTCACCACTACTCTCTTTATGTGAGAAGGATTTTGAAGTTGAGTTGATTATACTACCTCTTAAGGAGTTTGATGTGATTCTTGGGATGGATTGGATGTCTAACCAGTTCATCTCCATAGACTATAATAAGAAGGTAGTGAAGATTAGGCTTCTTGGAGGAGAGAAGCTTGTCTTTCAAGGTGATAGAGGTGCTTCTTCTATGATCATTTCATCTGTGAAAGCTTGTAGTTTAATTTTGAAGGGGTATCCTAGCTTTTTAGCTCATATAAGGGACACTTCAAAACAAGTGCCTGAGTTGAAGGAGATTGCTGTGGTAAGAGACTTTCCTATGGTGTTTCCTGAAGTCTTACTTGGAATGCCTCTTATTAGAGAGATTGATTTCTATATCGACCTTGTACCTGGTGTTGAGCCTATTTCAAAAGCACACTATCATATGGCGGTTAAGGAATTTCAAGAGTTAAAGTCACAATTGCAAGAACTGTTGGAGAAGGGGTTTATTCGACCTAGCACCTCTTCTCTTTGTTAAGAAGAAGGATGGTAGCATGCGACTCTGCATCGATTATATAGAGTTGAATAAGCTTACCATTAAGAATAAGTATCCTTTGCCGATGATAGATGATTTGTTTTATCAACTAGTGGGAGCCATAGTCTTTTCTAAGATTGATCTGAGGTATGGATATTATCAGTTGAAGATTAAGGAGGAAGATATCCTTAAGACAGTGTTTAGCTCAAGGTATAGACACTACGAGTTCATAGTATTACCTTTTGGGCTAATAAATGTCCCAGCTGCTTTTATGGATCTGATGAATCGCGTCTTCAAGCCAATGTTAGATAGTTTTGTCATCGTCTTCATAGATGACATCCTTATCTATTCTTGTGATGAAGAGCATCATGCCAATCATCTTCAAGCAGTGCTGCAAACTCTAAGAGGTAATGAATTATTTGCCAAGTTCTCTAAATGTGAGTTTTGGCTGAAGAGTGTGACTTTTCTGGATGATGTGATTGATGGGAATGGTAGTTCTCTGGACCAGTATAAGGTGCAGGCTATAGCTAAATGGCCAAGACCTACGACAGTGACTGAGATATGGAGTTTTCTTGGGTTAGCTGTCTGCCACAGATGGTTTATAGAAGGGTTTCCAAGATTGCTGCACCTTTGAGTATATTGACTTAGAAGGCAGTTAAGTTTGAGTGGAGCAGTCAATATGAGGAAGCTTTTCAAGAGTTACAGACTCATTTGATGACTACATCAATTCTTACTATTCCTTCAGGTACTGTGGGATTTCAGATTTTTAGTGATGCGTCGCTGAAGGGTTTGGGTTGTGTCTTGATGCAACATGAGGGAGTAGTTGCCTACGCCTCTAGGCAATTAAAATGTCATGAGAAGAACTACTCAACCGATGATTTGGAACTTGCAACTGTAGTGGTTTCTTTGAAGATTTGGAGACACTATCTTTATGATGTACATTGTGAAGTATATACAGATCACCAGAATCTGAAATATATTTTCACTCAAAAGGAGCTGAATTTAAGGTAAAGAAGATGGATGGAACTGCTTAATGATTATGATTTGGACATTCAGTATCATTCGAGAAAAGCTAATGCTGTTGCTGATGCCTTGAGTAGAAAATTTCTAGTGAAATTAAATAGTTTACTAACTCAACAAGAGAAGCTAATTGAAGAGATGGATATATTGGAGTTATCAGTAATACTTCCTACAACTGAAAATGTAGGATGGTTGAGTTGACAGTGCAAGCTGATTTGAAGAGTAAGATAGCTGAAGCCTTATAGAAGGATGCAAACTTTGTGAAAATCATTCAGTTAGTAAAGACTGGTCATAAAGAGGATTTCATTCTTGATGAAGACAATCTCCTTTGGTATAAGGGCAAGATTTTTGTGCCTAATGTTGATAACTTGAGGAAGGATGTTCTTCATAAAGCTCATCACTCTACTTATACTATTCATCATGGAAGTAATAAGATATATCAAGACCTTAAGCGTTTATTTTGGTGGCCCGAGATGAAGAGGAGTGTAGCTAATTTTGTTGCTAAGTGTACTGCATGTCAGTTGGTAAATGTTGAGCATCAAAGGCCGGGTGGACTACTTCAAGCATTACCGATTCCATAGTGGAAGTGGGATGACATTGCTATGGATTTCATGTCAGGTTTACCCAGATCACAACAGGATTATGATGCCATTTGGGTTATCGTTGATAGGCTTATAAAGTCTGCTCACTTTTTACCTATCTGATTGACTGTTTTAGTTGAGAAGCTAGCAATGTTATATGTGGCTGAGATTGTTCATTTATATGGTGTGCCTAAGTTTATAGTATATGATCGAGATGGTAGATTTACTTCTAGACTTTGGAGGAAAGTACAAGAGTCTATGGGCACCAGATTGACATTTAGTACATCCTTCCATCCTTAGACTGATGGACAAACATAGAGGACTATTGAAACTCTTGAAGATTTGTTGAGATTGTGTATTCTTGATTTTGGGGGAGGTTGGGAATCTTATATTCCTTTGATAGAGTTTGCCTACAATAACAATTTTCAAGCCAGCATAGAAATGACTCCTTATGAAGCCCTCTATAAAAGGAAATGAAGAACACCTCTTTGTTGGGCAGAGGTAGGTGAGAGGAAAGTAATTGGATCAGATTTGGTTGATGATGCTACTAGCAAAATCAGAATGATCAGGGATAGTTTGCTAGTAGTACAAGATAGGAAGAAGAAGTATTATGATGCTGTGATGCTAAGCATCGTTTTATGAAATTCAATGTGGGAGATTTTGTTTTCAAAAAGATCAGGTCTATGAAGGGTGTACTTCATTTTGGTAAGGTTGGAAAACTCAGTCCACGCTATATTGGCCCTTTTGTGATAGTGAAAAGGATTGGGAAGGTGGCCTAAAGATTGGCTTTACCCGTTATATATGTTATCTATAATATATTTCATGTTTCTTCACTAAGGAAGTTTATATCAGATGATTCTTTTAAGATCATAACAGAAGATATGGACTTACAGCCATATCTTACTTATGTTGAAGAACCAGATCGTATTTTAGAGTTCGGTGTGAAGCAAATAATGAGCAGAGAGATTCCTTTCGTTAAAGTTCAATAGAAGCATGGATTAGAGAAGAATGCCACTTGAGAGGAGTCGAAAATGAGGAAGTGGTATCGTCATCTCTTTGAGTAAGGTATGATTATTTTTCCTCTTTTAATTTTTCGATGACAAAATTTTTTATTAGGAGGGGAGAATTGTAAAACCCAAAATTCATTATTTGAGTGCATCGCACGCATTTCGAGGTGCTGTGACGAACTTAGGCGAAACTTCATAGTTTTCGGAATTTGACGAAATAAATTTTATTAAATTCCTCACAGAATTTCAATCGAAATGATATAAAGAACTCATATCAAATTTCGTACGGTTTGGGAATTAAAATTAACTGAAGAAGTTTAAGTAATAATTTAGCTTTTGTTTCCCTTATTGCCCTTCATGAGAGAGTAGAATGACTTAGGGGAGAAGGGTACATGCATAATTTTACTTCCTAAATTTCCTTAAGCCTCCTCATACGCCTAAGGGATTGAACATTTCGGTCCTTGTCCCATTTGTTTCGGTCGAATGAAGGAGAGCAATCAAGAGAGGGAGGAGAAGGTGTCGGCTTCTCGGAAATCCGATGATCGGCAGCGGTTTCCGGCGAGCTTTTAGAGAAAGGATGAAAAGAAAGCCTAGGTAAGAAAGAGGTATTGTTAAACTTCAAGAATCTTATTTTTTTCATGAGATTTTCTTGAAGCAAGAATTTAGGGTTTGAGTTTTTTGAAGATTTCTTTAGAAGAACGTTAGGGTTTGATTATACCTACGTTTCTAACTCATAAACACGAATTTTTCTTAAGGAAAAACTTTAGTTTTGAAATTAGGATTTCTCTAATTTGGATTATTTTTGTAAGGAATGTTAGAAGAACTTAAGGGAAGGGGATTTATATAGGAAAATGCAATTTTTCTTAAAGTATTTGGATTTTAAAAATTAGGACTTTTCCTAAACTAGGGTTTTTGAGCTTGCATGTTCACAAAAGTTGTTCCTAAGGATTTAGGGAAGTCTCTAATTAAGGGAAATTAAAATTTTGAGAAGAAATAATTTTTCTAATTTTTTTATGATTGAATACAAAATTTTAATGTCTTAAACTTATGTATATGGAAGAGGAATGTTTTTATATGCAAATGGAAGGAAATTAGTGCAATATTAGGGTTCCAAAAATTAGGTTTAAAGCAAAACCGAAAATTCATTAAAGGGATTGTGTGATATTGTATCAAATGCTCCTTATGTTTTACCTTAAATGGATACATGCTCTATTGTAATAAATATGCTTATGTGGGTGATTAAAGGTCTTAGGATATGTGCATATGAGTGTGAACTAGTGAGCTTAAGAGGAGTTTTTAATTATGATATTTGTAGGATATAGATGTTTATTTTGGCAAGAGATTTATAATGTATTGCTTTCCTTAGGTTTTGCCAAGAAGAGGTAATGATATAGTGGTGAAGTGGAAGCTTATAAGTGCTTTTGAGGTAGGATCCTTTTCCCTACATGGTCACATTTCTTTTTGTGTTATAAACCTTTTATGTTTTATGTCATTACTTAATTAATTCATGAAACGTACATAGTTTTACTTAATTGATACATGACAAGTGAAATTTCTAGTTGCTTGACACATAACACCCACATTGTTTATGTTTAACACTCAAAGCAGTTATAGTCATGCATTTACTTCATGTTTAATATACATGTCATATATTTACTTCATGTTTTAGATACATGATGTTATATGGAAAGAGTTTATGCTTAAATGGAAAGAATCTGAAAATGCTTGTGCATGTTGAATGCGGAGTATCAAATATGGTGTGAGAGCACAAATATGGCTCTTATGTGAAATACGAGAACATTATGGCCCTTTTGGTGCAAAAGAGGAAATGAAATGAATGGACAAAAAGATCTTTGTGTATCTGATTAGTACACCCCTGGTACTCCAGTATAGTTGTATATGATAAAGTATAAATAAACGTATGATATGACATTCATTACCTGACATACATAAGACATATGCATATGACATACATAAAACATTTAACATTTTTAAGATATGAAAGTTAGCATGTGTAGGAAAAGAAATCAAAGCATTTCCCCATTAGCTTAAAATGTAAATTTTCATTTTAAAGACATGTGAATATGATAGGATTAGAGAATTCTTATTGAGCATTAGCTTACTCCTTCGTGTTGGGATACTTTTCAGGAGAATCTGCTACAAGAGATGGCTGACAACCCAAGGTTCACCTACAGTCGTCGTATACTGATTGACCGGTTCTTTTGATGTTTTCATAGTTGTAGTTGATTTTCTTTTAGGTGGTTTTGGCATGACATGAATAGTTTAGTTTTGTAACCACCTTATGTATATGAACTATCTTTTGAAATGACTTGAAATGTTAAATATGTGTTTTGGAAAAAGTTTAGAGGCGATTTTAATTCATGTTGAAGTCTTTTAGATTTTTTTTAATACATGTTTTAAGATGATTGAAATGTTCTGAACGTCTGATTCTGTTCT
>NW_021319459.1:67634-70978 GCF_001605985.2 Dendrobium catenatum
TTGTTAAAATACAAAATCAATAAACAATCATCCTCTCAATATGCATGATGATTTGAAATCCTCCAAAAATTTAAAAATATCATTGCATGAAGCTCTTGAACTTAGAACCAAACCTTAAGTTCTTCCATCTCATTTGTTAAGTACAAAATTAACAAATGACCCCTTAGACATAGGATCCAAATCCTAGCCCCCTTTATTTACTTAGCCTAAATTAAGTGAATGGTCCTTTCTCTTTGAGCACCAAAAGTTCAAAGAAACCTTTCCAAAATTTCAACCCCTAATTTGCACTTTCCTCTCCATTTTCTACTAGCCAAATTTGTAGGAATTTCTCAAATTTCCTTAGCCTAAAATCCATAGTAAATCCTCTAACCTCCTTGCTTGATGTTTTCCTAAACTCAGATAAAGGTTTCCAAATGAATTTTAGAGAGTTTAGGAGAGCTTTAGTGAATCATAAGAATCAAAATCTTATCTCCATTTTATCCTTCCAACTCAAATTGGAAGAGCGAACTCCTCTCTTTGAACCAAAGAAAATTCATTGTGACTTGTAGCTCAAGTCTACATTGCCACTCTCTCATATTTACCTAACTCAAATTTGATAAATAATCATGCTTCATTGAAGCAAAATTCAATGATTCATCCTCTAGTTTGTAACTTCTAAGTTGCATATTGTCGCTCACATTTGCCTAAACCAAATTAGGTTGATGATCATGCATCATTGAATACACAATTCAATGAATGCTTCTTGACTTGTAGACCAAAACTATAAGTCACTTTTCTTTTCTATGGATTCGAAAGTCCTAGAAAATTCTCTCAGCTTAGCCCAAAAGTTATAGGTCCTCTCTCCTTTTCTCCTCAACATCAAAGTTGCAAGAGATTTATATCTAACCATTGCATTTGTTGAGTCAAAATCAAAAAATAATTCCAGATCAAGCATAGGAATATAGATCTTATCTCTTTCATTCTCCTAACCTAAGTTAGATGAATGAGTTCCTTTCTTTGGATATCTAAAAGTTCAAAGAATTCTTGATTTTTAGCCTCAAAGTTACAAGTTCTCTCTCACTTCATAGGCTCTAAAAGCCTTAGAAAATTTTTAACTTTAGACCCAAAAACTCTAACCCCTTGACTTAACAAAACAAATAATTCTATATCCTTATGACATGTAAAACATAACATTTAGGTGTCCTTTTAGAGCTTCCATTAGCTGAAATTCATCTTACTCTATTAGGCGAGTTTCACAAACAAATTCATCTTATTCTATATCCTATTGTTTGTCTTTCGGGATAATATATTATTTTATATGCTGTGCTCGATCATAAAATATCTCAATCTGTTGAGAATAGACAAAATTTCTCCAACAGTTGTATATGCATTTTTTAGGCCATAGTGTTTTTCATTTTGAAGTGCCATGTCAAATCATATCCACCTTCAAAAGAGCCTCGTCTTTTAGTTCACTATGATACGCATTGAATGACAGTACTTACCTATCATGTTGCTTAAGGAAATATAAAGGAGAATGACACAAGCTAATGGATGCTTTGTAAATGTTCAGTGCAAAACTGCAACCTACAATACTTTGACTAAGATGACCATTTATTTGCTCGTGTTCGAAGATGCAACCCTCTAATGATCCATCTAAACCTACTTTATCATTGCCATATAACATGGCCTCATAGGGCCAACCGCCCTTGTATGGCTTGATGAGCTCAAAGTCTTAAGTTAAAGTGTGATGTAAACAAAACTTAGAAAGCTATTGTGCAATGGTGACTAGGTTTTATAACATATGTTTTGCCCCCGCCCAAGGGGAAAAGTATTGGTACTCTATAGATCATTCATTCCATCATGACGTAGTGAAGATTTTGGGTTGAACTAGGAAGGTCTCATTTTTATTTTAAAAAAAGATATTAAGGTAGAGTATGTTATGTCATCGGCTTGGTGGAGTGTGCCTCATGCCACCCATTAATACTCAATACTTCAAGAAAAGTCATGCATGCTATAAAAGTTGATGCAATAAACCTTGCATTTCCCAACGGCTAGATCACAGAATATCCTAGATCAACAGAGCTCAAGAGATTCAGTCAAAAGGTGCCCACTCCACTGAGCAAGCCCGAGGGAAGGGTTTTAAAATGCATTTAAGTAGTTTAAAAATTCCAAGGGCCGGATTTCAACCAAACAAACTTAAGGCCCAAATTGGAGAGATAGTCTCAGCTCATAAACCCAAGGGTGAATCAGCGATGTTGACTCAGAAAGCTCTAGTCACCGATTTGATATCTATATGATTTTTCTGTAAGTTGAAATGTCAAACCAAGCTTTATAATGATTTAATTATCCATGGGTTTAATTAGTAAAGGTTTCTCATCCCAACATAAGGACCGATCTATCCATTTGAATTCAGCACAATCTAGCTAACCTTTTATCTGCTTGATATTGTAACTGCCAAGATCGTTAATCTTAAGTGAAGATTTTGCGAGTGTTGCAGGTACTTTGGAGGAGTCATTGTAGAATTCAACTGTCACACCAGAAGGCACACTGTAAGGAAATCTACTGTTTGATTATATAAAGTTTTAAATTTATTTATTGTGAAGATGCATAGACACAAATGTTTTTACATTGCTGCAGATTTTAAGAGAAGATGGAGAGCTTGAAAATCTTGATATGTCAAAGGAAGATTGGGAACTTTTATGACCTTTCAAATTGTGGGATTAAATGGTAAATATCTTATTAGCAATGTTAAAATAACATTAAAAATCGCCAAAACGTGACTCATTGCATGCGGATGAATTGTGGTCTTTATTTTCAGCTAATTTAGCTTTTCACATATTTATATTCTCCTACCATTCTTGTATATCTATATGCCTATTGTTGTATATGCACAAACGTGAACTCAGGTCCAGGCCGAGTCATCCTTGTTAACATAGTGATGCATATGCAGAATTTTGTGAAGTACAATGTGAACCAAGAGCTGTGCTTACACAGCCTACATGCCGTTGCATTGCAAACATGTTCACATGTAGGTGAAGGCTATGCAAAAGACAACACAAAGGGGTATAAAATTGGATCGAGAGTACAAGATATTTATTCAACAAAATAAGATATTTCATATAATTTCTACAACAGCCAAATTTTATTGCAAGAAAAATAATGATTTTGAATGTTTCCTTATAATACCAAAAAATCGTTTTATACTTTTTTTTTTATGACTTGCTGTTTTGTAAAGATGTTTGCACTTTTGATGCATGTTTTGTATGAAAGAGCTTTTGAAACTAGTTTTGCCCCGCATATCAGCTTTTTGGCGACCTTTTGCGTTACAATCTCTGTTTAAAATTGCGCAATGAGAGGCGCGCCTT
>NW_021319460.1:0-13576 GCF_001605985.2 Dendrobium catenatum
CTTTGCAGGGCTGTAGAGTTGGATAGGAAAAAGCTACGTTCTGGGAACATGTCGAATTCATTTGGAAATTCAATTAGTTTCAATGGTTCTAGTAGAAAACAAAATTCAGTGGCGGACTAATCTACTGCGAGGAAGACAGATAACATGCATTAGGAAGTGTGTTGGCACAATACTCTTTTGCGTTTTAAAACAACAGTGATTGAACTTAGGATTAAACTATTAGGCACTATTCCAATTTATTGTGACAATACAATGCTATTTTATTTCTTAGATAAGAACCGTGATTCAACATTCTAGAACCAAACACATCTGATTATAAAGGCATCATTTCATAAGGGATCATTGTATCACAAAGGAGAAATCGAACTCATACATGTTTTCAACTGAAAATTCAACTTGCAGACATTTTGTAACAAAAACCTTAGCCTCTTGATACCTTCAGTTACTTTAAGAACAAGGCTTGGTTTAATTTGATTAGCAATGTCTTAACCAAAATGTTTCTTTCTGCAACATGATACATGTTGATGTTTGTGAATTTTGTGTGTTTTTGAATTGAATTTGTTTTTGATTTATGATTTGTCTTATGTTTTCTGTTGTTTGATTATTTTTTGTATTTTTGTTGATTTTTGGTTAAAATAAAAAATTTTTTAAAATCAAAAATTTTTTCTTGAGAAAATCGTTTCCAGGGACGAAATATTTTCAGTACGGGACGATGTTGTAAAGGAACAGTTCTGCGAAAAATTTTAAACCGTTTTTAGAGCAGTTTTTATATTTAAAAATTTTCTGTACGATCTGCTGATCGTCCAGGACGAATTTTTTTTCTCTCAAACGTCGGGACCGATTGAAATGCAAGCGGTTTGAGGGATAAAACAGTTTTTAATACGAAACTTCGTCTGTAGCGAAATTTTTTGTTCGTCCAACGAAACATTGTGTCGTTTCATGTAGGGGACGTTTTTCAAGGCTCATTAAAAACGAAATACTTTTCGGTCGTCTGTTATTCGAAATTTTTTCGTCTGTACGACGGTCAAGTCAAAAAGCCTGTACGAAGGACGCATCGTAATTTGTGTTGAATACGAAAAGCCGTTACCATTTTGGACGAATTGGATCGTCTGTACGAACCTACCTCGTCCAGACGAAAACTTATTAATGTTTCGTCCAGGACGAATATTTTCACATCTTTATCCAGGACGAAAGCTATCTTTTTCCTTTTAATATATAAGTGCTTTTCAAACTTGAAAATCACACTTTCAAATCTCTTTCTCAATACCTTTCAACATCAAGATCAAAACAATGCCTCCACTAGCAAGAAGACAAAAAGGGTTCTTGCCTATGCAGTTCGATGTTTTTTTTTGCTTTTCCGTTGAATTGTATAAACCAAATGGGGGGGAATTCAATATTTTTTTTTCCCTGTTTTCTTCTTTCTTCTTCTCTTCTTCTTCTTCTTACTTTCTTTTTCCTTCTTTTTTTTATCTCTTTCCCCTCTCTTTTAATATTTATATATACTATACTATACTATATATATATATATATATATATAATCTATTACTATATATATATATAAGTAACAATAATGAGATTTATAATATTATAAGTATCAAAAATAAGCATTATTTTATCTATATAATAAATTAATAATTAAAACTTAATAACCTATATTATTCTGATAGGGAGATCATGTAGGCAATGGAGATAGGTGTTGGTTTCGGCTAGTTATGGCTATAAGTTAACAAGTTTTGAGCATCGATGTTAATCATTTTGGATATTTTTGGGGTCTTGCACCATGCCATTCCATTTTCAATTTATTTTGTATACAGTAAGGGATCTTAGACTCTCATACTTTCTTGTTGAGTCCTAGAATTTGCCCCAGAACAAACTTTCAGGTTGTAGGAAATATATAGTTTAATACTTAAGCGTTGTACTAAAGACTCCAGCATCACAAAGCAGATAAGAGAGATGAGGGATAGTAAGATCATTCATAAGAGACAAACAGAGTTTTGTCGTGGAATAACCCCCTGATATGGGGAAAATGCAGTGGGCCTAGGCCTTATTAATATGGGAATCCAAACATAAAGTATTTCGGATATGTCTTATATCAAAAATTGTCGCTCTCTTTCTCTATGATAAAAGTGCCTGGCTTTTTGAAATCTGTGCACACAACGTAACAAATCAATCATATACAATAGCAGCTATTACATGGTGGATTACATAACATGTGTGTTTGTCTCTCGCATTCTGCCTAGACCAATAGTCGATGGGATAGAAGTCAGGGAAAATACCATAGCTTATATGCAAGAGACCACGGTCAGAAAGGTCATTATCTTTGGTGCATGGAGGTTAAAAGGACCCATAATCAGACAGGAACAGGGATCCGACAAGACCGTTTAGTAAGCAGGAGACCGGGTCAAAAAACCATTATCTGGCAATGGAGGTCGAAGGACCCAAATAATGCAGCGATACCCCGATGTCAGAAAGATCGTTGATAGATAGGCCGAGTACTCTGGCTAGGAACTCTTGCATCCAGGCTCTGGTATCCTGATTAGAAGTTTGAGGCCTCAGGTGATTGTGTCTTGTAAAATCTAGCCTCGGTAGTTGTCTTGGCAAAATTCTGGCGTCAGATTGTGGTCTATGGAAAGTCCACTCAAAAGTAAGTGGTCTGGTGCAGAAATTCTGTAGAACCTATGTGGTGATCAGCTAGAAGTTCGGGCTCATGTGGTAGTATCAACGGACGGTGTCCGTGCCTTAGGATGGTGGTCCGAACGGAGAAACGACGTCAGGCGAATGGTCTAGAGCGAAGTAATGGCCTTTATAGGGTATTGCCTGGTGGAGGACAGTCGGGGCTCAAGTGGTTGGCCTGGTGGCAGCACAGGGCTCAGTGGTTGGTTCGGTGAGCAACGATGTCAGCGGTGATCCGATAGAGGTTGAAGGCCCATGTGGTTAGTTCCGTGCGAGCATTACAACATCAAGGCTGGTGGTCTGGCAGAGGTAGAGGGCCTCAAGTGGAGTGTCGTACAAAGGTGAGTGCCTCCAGTGGTTGTGGTTCAGCGAAAGGCGATGCGCCTCAAGTGGTGGTCCGCAAACAGCCAGTGGTCTGTCCGAATATGAGTTCTTCCTTCTCTTTCTTCCTTTCTCTTCTCATTCTCCTCTTCTTGCTTTGCAGTTCCCCCTTTCAACAGAAATGAAGAGCTTCACTATTCTACGACCTAATTCTTAGAGTGTGCATGGCCATAACTGATGAGAGCATCAATGTAAATCGGATGGATTATGGTTTCATGAGATTATGTGACCCGTGTACATACTTGAATCCCTTGATCTCGGACCGTTCGTAGACATTTAAAGGTCTTAATTGATGTCAGAATTCGGTGATTTCATGGGCTCGTGTTGGAGTTATGTCTTTGTCGAGTTTCTCATTCGACTATATAGCATTTCATGTTTGAAAACGTTTTCCGTAAACCCCATTATTTTCCAACTTCCAAATCACTTCGGGTCCTTGAATGACCTGTGGCGCTCGGATTGGATGAATTTGGTGTCGTTGTTTCGACTTTCAACGCTCAGTTCAACTATAAGTTTTCGAAATCGATTCTTGATTAGGTTCCAATATATTTAATTTCGAAAGCTTACAATTTGATTTTGCATCGAGATTCGTGCCGATCAAGATAATTTTTGATGATCTATTTTTTTTGTTTTGTTGTAGCTCTTTGAACATTTATTAAGCTTTTCGATCTCTTTAAGGACTTCATAATCTTTATTTTGATGATATAATATATCCAGCCCATAGTAGGCCTTGTTTTTAATGCATTTATCTCATTCAAGATGTTTTTTTATGTTCTTTTTTACTTATATTTTTAATCAAAATTTATATGGTCCGAAATTAATTTTAGAGTTTGCAATTCAAATAATTATTTGAGATCGTAAATTCGGGCAAGTATATTTTTATTGATTTATTCAATTGCCTCCTGATTTAGGAGGGCAAAAGGATATTAGGGGTAGTCAATTCGGTAACGGGTCGGTCGGGTGAACTCGAGTTGACCCGGCTCTAAACGGGTCAATCCAAACCTGACTGTTTTACAAATGAGTTGGCTTTCTCACACGACCTGGAACCGATTTTTTTAAAATTAGGTTTAGGCAGCAGCCAGCGCGCGGCAGCGCACGAAAGGACGGCGTGGCGCACTGCGACTGTTTTCCAAGTCACGCGACTGCGACGCAAGTCCAGACTTGACGAGACACGCACGGTGGAGTCGGGCAACTGTTCTATCGGTTCAGGGCGGGGTCCCCGAACCCGACCACAACTTTTGAAACTGATTGATTTGTTAAAACCTGAAACCTGACCGTTTCTCAGGGCTTGACACGAACCACGGATTTTTCCGGGTCGAGATTTGGGTCGCTGTCCAAAAATTACACCCCTAAAATCTATGTTGTCCAAAAATATTATTTAATCTTTAAAAGTATTTATTGTTTGTGTAAAATTATAATTTTAAAATAAATTATGAGTCATAATCATTCTTTAGTTGCCAGCATGGACACCCTCATGATACTGAACCAATTAGAATATCCATAATTATAAATTTACCTTCTCTTACGTTGGCATGACTATTTTAGCAAAAACTGTAAAAAGAATTTCACTCCAACGTCGTCGAAATCGCTTGAGACTAGTTGTAGAGGCTTAGTTGGGCTTCAAAAGTGTTAGCAATTAATCTAAAACATGTAAAAGTGGTTCTAGGGACTGGAATGTTGAAAAAGACTTATCTAGGCCCAAAATTAAGCCCAGACGCAAGTTGGCAATCAAACCGGCCTAAAGCAAATGATCATAGTGTTGTCGATGCCGCCAATGGGTGCACCTACACAACTTTTGGCACAAGTTTTTTTGGTCACCAACTTCAATAAGATAGCATATTGCAAACCCATGGGGGATAAGATGCCTTATATAACAATTCTTTTTAATTCTATTTCTTGTTTATTCTTTTAAAAATTAAAAGAAATCCAAATTAGCCTAATAATTCCAAAAAAAAAATCATGATAAATCCCAAAATAAATTAGATTTTCCTCTCTTGGATCTATAGAAACCACCTTGACATATAGAAAAACAATTGAAAGATGTTGAAACTCATAATCCATATGATGTAGTTCCTATTGTGAGGCTCTGATCTTCCCTTTGAAAGTATGATGCCCTATAATGAGGCTATTAGTTGTTCTTGGAAAATTTGTCAATTATCCTCATAAGAACCAAATTTGTTTGTGAAAGTTTTTGCCCCATTTTAAGGCTCTAAATTTCTTCCCACATGAAGATAATTGTCTTCAAATGTTAGTTAATATAGAAGCATATAGAATCACCTGAGGGTTTTAATGCATGATTTTGTTGTTTTAAAATTTAGGGGAATTTGAATTTTTTAATGGTTTGATGCTAAAATTAAGTTATTTCTATCATTGATAAATTTTGTTATCATTTCATATGTTAAAATATTTCATTTAATAGGATTAAACATTTATGATAATAATCTGAAAAAATCTATCCTCATCAAAACAAGTTTTGAAATCTCACTGATTCCTAATACTATTTAGTAGAACAAGCTCTCAGTAAGCCTCATAACTTAACTAGAGGATTAAGATAAAAGAGGAGGGAAAAATAACCTAATTAGTACACTCATATAATGGCATCTCACACTTTAGGGTTTTCAAATTAAAACCAAAAAAATAAAATCTTTCCCAAAACCAAATACTCTCCCTTTCTTTCTCTTAGGTTTTTTAAGCACTCTTGTTTTAGAGTCTAAGTATTTATATTAAATGTCAAAAAAAATCCTTAAAAAGTTTTTACTGAAATTATAAACAAATCATACAATATGATTTGTTTGACACATGCAAAAACTACTCAAAAAAATTATATAACACTCAAACATAACTATTATAATTCTCATATGGATTGCCTCTAACTCATTCTATAACTCTGAATTGGTGAATTTTAATCCTTACATTACTTATCCAATAAAAATAATTTCTTTGCAATACAACAGTAAGACTGTAAGACAACCATTATCTAACTCTCCATGAATTTTATCCATGATTGTTTACAATTAGATGATCCAACTCAAATTCAACAAAATATTTATATGTAAACCCATTCTCATATATTTGTGCATATATAAACACAAATAAATGTATAAAATGTTACGAATTATATGTGCAATTTTCATGAACTCGTGCATCATTCCTGGCTGTTACAATCAATTTGAACGCAATGGTTCAAAATTTCATGCTTTTGTTCTGGCAAAGAACCTGAAATCCAGCCATGATACCAATGCCCCTTGTCCTTATCCTGTGAGTCAAATTGTCCATCTAAAAAAAAGGATTCCCATTCATGCAAGGAGTAAGGAACAATTTAGATGAATCTTTACATTAATCTGATTTACTGAATCTTTACAGTAATCTAGAAATAAGAGCATATTCTTATTTTCTCCTGAAATCTCTCTTTGAAAGCAATTGGAGTAATTCACTACTATATGCTGGATGAGCCTCTCCATGGAGGCATTCTGCAAGAGTAAAATGTATAAGATCATCAGGCTTCACACCCTTCACTAACATCTGATCAAAAAGCATAATTGCTCTATCTAATTGTCCAGATTTGCAACACCCGTGAATAAGAATTCCATAGGCCACAACATCAGGCAACAATCCTGATCTAAGAGCATCATGAAAAGCTTGTGAAGCTTCCTCCAAATGACCCTCCTTGCAAAGGCCATCAATAAGGACACTGTAACTAACAATATTTGGGGAGATGTGATTTCTTAACATTTCTTCATGAAGAGCAATTGAATTTTCCATCTTCTGCATTTTGAAGTAGCCGTCCATCAAACAGCTGTAAGTTACAACATTAGGCACAGAACCCTGCTTTAGCATCACATTAAAAAATAGCGTCGCTTCATCCAGCTGGCCTTCTTTACAGAAGGCATCAATCAGAATTGTATAGGTGATAACAGTAGGCTCAAGACCTTCTCTCAACATGGTCTGATAAAGCTCAATAGCTTTACTTATTTTTTTCACAGAACAAAAACCACTCATCATAGTGTTGTAAGTCACAATATCAGGTTTCAAACCCTTTCGAAAGAGCTTCCCAAGAAGCTTTGGCAGCTCATCGACCATTCCTTCCTTGCAAAGACCATTCATGAAAACATTATAAACATAAATATCAGGATGAGTGTTGTTTTCATGCATCATGTCACACATCTTCATTCCGGCCAACACATTCTTGTTCTTACAGAGGCCATCAATCAATACGCAATATGTTATGGTATCCGGATTAAAACCCGTCTTAATCATCCTGAAGAAAAGCATGGCTGCTTCAAGAAACTTCCCATCATTTTCCATGCCTTTGATAAGCAATGTGAAGGTGGCCACATCTGGTACGAGGTTATGCAGTATCAATAACCTGTAAGTTTTCAAGGCATTACCTAATTTTCCCAATCTGCACCACGCATCAATCAAAGCGTTATAAACCATGCTGTTAGGTTCCGAAACTGTCTTGAGAAGAAACCTAAGAGCGTCCACTGTCCTCCCAATTTTGCAGAGACCCTTAACAAGCAAACAATTTACAACCACATCTGGTGCGCAAGGGCTGCTCATCATATGATCATACACACAAAAAGCTTCTCGCAAATCACCCAAGTAGCAAAACCCATCTATAAGGCTGTTATAGGTTAAAACATTTGCCTCAAGTCCTTGCTTCAGCATCCTTGAAAAAATTCCACATGCTTCAAGAATGTGACCGCTCTGACTTAATCCATTCATCAATGTGCTATAACTGACAACATTAGGTGTCACTCCGTCCTTCAACATTTCCTTGAATAGCTTGAAGGCCTGCAACATATTCCCAACTCTAACATAGCCAGCCATAAGAGAACTGAAAACAACAACATCTGGCTTAATCCCACACTTCAAGGCCCTGTCAAGTATTTGAGTTCCCTCCTCCATTCGACCCTCCTTGCAAAACCCATCAATCAGAATAGAATACATTATCAAATCTGGATTAATTCCTTTTTTTAACATCAGCTCAAAAATTCTAGATGCATCATCTAATCTACCCTGGTAGCAAAAAGAACGAACTAATATGCTATAGGTGACCACAGTGGGTTCTGGACCCTTCTCCAAGACCAAGCAGAACAAATCAAAAGCAGCAGAAATTTGATTCCCCGTGCGGCATAAGCCATTCAAAAATCGATTAACATCATAAATTCTCGGTAAAAGACCCCTTTCGGCCAAATTTCTATGAAAATCCAGCATCTTTGCGACCTCACCTCTCTCAAATAGCAAACTCATCACAGTCATATACCCATCATCCAATTCTGTGTAAATTTCCAAAATTCTAATGATTCCATCCCTGCTGAATAACAGATCAAAATTTTCTTGGAGAAAAGCCCTTTGGGAAATAACATATGTTTCATCGGACTTCATGATATCCCTTGCTGGTTGGACTCCAAAAAATGCCCTAAAAAAGAATAAGATGAATTTGATATGAAACTTGGTAAAATACAGTCTATTTGACGAATTAGTCATATTGCAGGGTGTTAGAAATACATGAAGTTCAATTCATAGATCAAATGGAATATTATTTGTGTTCATTTCAGCCGTAAACCTCATTTCAATGAACCTTTAATAAAAAAAATAAAAGACAGGTCCAAGCAATTCCTTGTGGGAAAATATAAGAAATCAAACACTTAAGTTTCTTAAGTCAAAGCTTTACCACAGAATGACTATAAAAACCAAATGCCATATAATGCTCAATAAAATTATATGCACAATGTTAGTAAAAAAAGGTTGCTAACAAGCATATGAATAATCATGAAAAAAGGAGCATTGTATGTCTGCCTGATAAGAATCGTTTCAAAAGCTAACAATACATGCCCACTGTATTCTAATTCTCCAATTGCTATGGAAAAAAAATAAGGTACATTCAACCGTATTCTACCAGGGACCAATTTCATCTTTAGCTCAAGCCTTTCAGCGTGATTAAGGGAAAACAAGATGAATTATTAGTATGGCTCAACCACTTTTACAAATCAAGCCATCATTCTTAGGAGGAACAGGTTTAAGATTTTCAACTCTTAAAAAAAGAGAATTCTAAGCAAAAAGCTGTTTTCATATAAAATAAACAAAAGAACTTGCCCATGATTAGAAATAACAATATTTTTTATATAAAATAAATAAAAAGAACGAGATTTTCAGAAATTTTATAAACATAATTTTAACTAGAAAATTAAAATTACTATAATTTTTTTAATCAAGGGACTTCCAATAGCCAATAAACATCCTCATAGAGGACACTCTTGGGAACACAATAATTGATCAATGAATCTGACAAAAAATAAGTTGATTAATGGTACATAATGTACTTTCATCTATGGATTCATCTTTATGATTTTCAAGCTTTCCTTCTCAAGCATCTCCCTATCCATCACCTTAGCTAACACTGACCTTCCAATTTTTTCTAAGTTGACAATATGAATTCTCTTTTACAATTCACTTTTGTTGAGTGTTATACAACAACAACAACAACATCAAGCCTTTGTCCCACTACGTGGGGGCTTGAGTGTTATACATGCTGTTAATTTTAGCTTAAGCAAGTCTTTATTCACAACTTCGTCTTCTCTTGGGAATGCTTTGCACTTGTTTTTCTTTCAAAAGTTTAACAAATCCCAACTTCCACTCATGCAGAAACGTAATATGTGTGCATCTCCTACATGGCTTTATGACTATGAGCAACACAACAGCATAGTAGATTATCCATTTATGTATAAGTAGCAGTGACTTTGCTTCATATAGCACAACAGAGCATTACCAAATGAAGCCATAATTATTATCACCCTTCTCCTAATCATTTGCGGTAGACTTTATTAATACTGAGTATGTTATCATCATTAGTCAATGAGTCTAAACTCTCAACTCAAATCAAATTACCTTCGATCAAAGCCATTCATATTTATCTTACCCCATATGGTTAATTTTTACATTCCTTGGTCAAACGCTGGGAGCCATACTACATAATTGTATCCTCGTTAGAACCTACTTCAGCCGCTTCTTTGTCCATATCATAAATCTTAGCATTCTAATCATTTCCACAAATAATTTAGTTATTATCAATTTGCTTGATACCCAAAAATAGGATTAACACAACATAGATAGTATAAATTCATACTTAACTGAAGTACCACAATGATATTCTTCCAACACATAATTCAAAGAACTCATCATTTTTTAAGAACCTAAATGTTTTCAAGAAATGCCAAAAAATCCATCTTATTACAAGAAACCACAGACCACTTAGTTGAGTGATATTTCCTTTGATCTCTAGAGTAGAGGTCAAAGGTCCAAATCCTTCCAAAATTAGCTACAATAATATATACAAGTAGATCAACCATAATTGATTGGATCATAGCAACAGCACAAAATTTTAGACTAATTCAACAAGAGCAGAAAAAGTATAAATCCCCATAATTTCTAGCCAATCAATTGGCCCATTATACCTATGAAGGCTAAGAGATAATTGAGTCACCTTCAACTAGCAGGAACATAGTACTATTTCCCTCATTGTAGGATATTAAAAAATATCTTTCTTGATCACTAGATTAACCCAAATTATCATTATAGCAAAGTTTCCTATCCAAATATAACAATGAACAAGTAAACATCATGCCCTCCAATGTTCCATTAAGTTCAGTGAAATTGATTCCATCCTAATCAGCATAGCAACAGCACAAAGAAAGTAACCTAGTCAATCACATAAAACACTCCAATTTATAACCACTTTTATACGCTTATTCATTTGTATAATAGAGTTGAGCATATTTAAAGCCATTTCACGTATATCTTAATCTCACTACATTATATATTAAACATTATTAAGTTCATATGCTACGTCATTCAGGACAATGTAAACTTTGTTTTACCAATCCTGCCCTCATCATAATCATAATTATCCTTAGCATTATCCCAACCATATGTGGTCAACTTTATGAATCATGATTTTCAATTCATCATTGTTGATTTATGACTGAGATATTAAACTATTATTCACTAAATATTTTAAACAAATTCTGTTCATGTTATCTCATATTGACCCATTTTATCTCTAAGACTTTGATACTAACTTTGTTAACAAATCAAACAGGCGTGTTTTCTATCCATTGTTGTGCAATTCAAACTCATCTAAATTTATTTATTACTATTTTTATACTCAATCTAATGTCTTTGCATCGCATATTGCTTTCTTAGAATCCTTACGAGCCACTTTATATAATTCCCAATTATCAGAATTTTTAAAATTAAACCAATTTTTATATAATTCCATCTAATATTGATGCAATAAAAAAAAAACAAAATTAAGATTGCAAACAAAAACTTGTCTTCCTTCCAAATGAGAAAACACACACTAAACAAGACACAACAAAGCTTCTAACTACTCTAGAAGCCGCCTCAAATTACATTAGAACAATACACTACGCAACTACCTTGCAACTTACAAATTTTTAAAGAGAAGAAAGATACAAATGGAAAGGTTACCATGGAGAGAAGAAAGAATATAGAAGTCCGATACGAAGTTTAAGAAGATACGGAAGTCGAAGAGGATAGCTCGCAAGCTATTGAAAACTCAAAAGTTTCATTCAAAAAATCAAATAACTCTCTTTTAAAACAGAAGCAAACAGCCCCTTAAATAGGAAAATAGAATACAAACATCCTCCCATAAGTGCCACCCAAGCATCCACTCAAAACAGGGAAAACCCCCAGAGAACAAGGCACGGCTAGCCCAGGAACCGAGCAGCCCAGCATTCCAACAGCCAGCCCAAGAACAAAACTGTCAGGAAACCCAACAGACACCAAGGGAAAGGCACGGCCAGCCCAGAAACCACGCAGCCAGTCAACCCAACAACCAAGAAACACATCAGCGGAGACCTCCAAACACCAAGCAGCCAAAGACAAATGGGGCAAGCCCAATAGAAGAAAAAATAGCCCACCAATAAATAACTAAATAAGGAAAAAAAATTGAAATTTTTTGCCTACATCATTTCTCCCTTGGTGGAGAAATCTCATCTCCTGATGAGAAAGCTTTAGAACCTCCATCAAGCACAGACTGATCCATATCTAACTCCTGAATCAAAGCAGCGTACTTTTTGATCATCTTCTTTTCTCGATTAAACTCGGCTATAAGTAAATGCTTCTTACTCTCATATTTTTCTACACAAAAGTACATTTTTTTCTTGAATTTTGTATAGCTCATTCTGGATTGGATCGGTAGAATTTCCTTGGGACGGGACCCATTTGCTTTTTGGAATTTGGACTTCAAGATCACTTGGCTGGTTTTCAACAACAACATATTATATTATATCATGATCGTCCATTTTTTAAGAAGAAAGGAAAACTAGAACAACAACGTAGAGTCTCTGATACTAAATTGATGCAATAAAAAAAATTAAGATTGCAAACAAAAACGTGTATTCCTTCCAAATGACAAACACACACACTAAACAAGACACAACAAAACTACTTTTAAAAGCCACCTCAAATTACATTAGGACAATATGCGACGCAACTGCCTTGCAACTTACAAATTTTTAAAGAGAAGACAGATACAAATGGAAGGGTTACCATGGAAAGAAGAAAGAAGATAGAAGTCCAAGATGAAGTTTAAGAAGATAGGAAAGACGAAGAGGATAGCTCGCAAGCTATTGAAAATCCAAAGGTTTCATTCCAAAAATCATCACATAACTCTCTTTTAAAACAAAAGCAAACAGCCCCTTAAATAGGAAAATGGAATATACAAATAACCTCCCATTCTATGATGCACCGACACGCCTCTTAAAGAGGGTATGCAGTGTCGGACACGAAGAGGATAGCTCGCAAGCTATTGAAAATCCAAAGGTTTCATTCCAAAAATCATCACATAACTCTCTTTTAAAACAAAAGCAAACAGCCCCTTAAATAGGAAAATGGAATATACAAATAACCTCCCATTCTATGATGCACCGACACGCCTCTTAAAGAGGGTATGCAGTGTCGGACACGGACACGCGTCGGACACGGCATGGACACGTGTCCGACACGGCATTGGAGTGTCGGAATTTAAAACATTAAAATTTAAATCGGACACGCGTGTCCGGTTATTAAATGATAAAATCGTCAGTTCTATTTAGCCTTTTCCGCGAACGAGAAGCCCTATTTTTTCGATCCATGAAAGAAATCTTCTAGGGCGGACTGGGAGAGCTCGCAGTCGACGCCAAACGGAGCCCGCTGCCTTCGCCTCCCGTTCCTTCGTCATTTCTGCTCGGCCAAGCAGAGCTCGTCTTTCCCATTCCTTCGTTCTTGCGTTATTTCTGCTGTCATTCGAGGCAAAGTTCGCAATCAAGGCCAAACAGAGCACCTTCCGCGCGCAAAAGAGCCAAGACCTGTAAGTGGATTTCACCATTTCTTCTCTTCATTGTTGAAAAACCTAAGGTACAGGCTCGGTACCGCTAGGTACATGCTCGGTACCGCTCAGTACATGCTCGGTACTGCTCAATACATGCACGGTACTGCTAGGTACATGCTCGGTACTGGT
>NW_021319460.1:15470-35718 GCF_001605985.2 Dendrobium catenatum
TATCATTCTCTTCCTGTTGTGAGAGAAATTGGAGCACATACTCATTTATTCAATCAATGAAGAGGAATAAAATAACTTCACAACGTGCTGAAGATTTAGTTTATGTGCATACAAATCTTCGTCTTCTATCAAGGAAAACCCCACTTTATATGACAGGTGATAACAAGATGTGGGATGTTGCTGGAGATGGGTTCGAGTGCCTTGATGATATGGGATTATTGAAGGTTGCAAATCTTTCTCTAGATGAACCAGAGTTGGAAGCAATGATATTCAATGATGATGATATTGAAGGCCAAAGACCAACATCTGAATCTAATTTTATCATTCCCTCTATTGAGTAGTTAGACCTTCATGTTGTATTAAATGATTTTTTGCTTATATTTTTGTGTTTGTACTAGATATTTTGTACTAAACATCTTTATGTTATAAGCTAAACAAGTTATCATGAATTGATTTATTATTGCTTGACATTTTTACTATAATGTCACCTTAATTTTTATATATTATATTAAAAAATTATTATGTCGTGTTCACGCCGCACTCGTATCCTAAATTTTTAAAAATTGTCGTGTCCCGTGTCCGTGTCGTGTCGTGTCCGTGTCGCCGTGTCCGTGTAGGTGCATCATAACTCCCATTAAGTGCCACCCAAGCATCCAATCAAAACAAGGAAAAAACCCAAAGAACAAGGCACGGCCAGCACAATAACCGAGCAGCCCAACATCCAAACAACCAGCCCAGGAACCAAACCATCAGGAAACCCAACAAACACCAAGGGAAAAGCACGGCCAGCCCAGGAACCAAACCGTCAGGAAACCCAACAACCAAGAAACACATTAGTTGAGACCTCAAAACACCAAGCAACCAAAGACAAATGGGCCAAGTCCAATAGAAGAAAAAACAGCCCACTAATAAATACCCAAATAAGGAAAAAAATTGAAATTTTTTGCCTACATCAATTTTCTTTTGGAGGTGAAATCTCATCTCCTGATGATATAGCTTTAAAACCTCCATCAAGCACAGACTGAGCCATATCTAACTCTTGAATCAAAGCAGCATACTTCTTTTCGATCATCTCATTTTCTCAATTAAACTCGGCTAGGAGTAAACGCTTCTTACTCTCACATTTTTCTGCACAAAAGCACATTTTTTCTTGAATTTTGTATAGCTCATTCTGGATTGGATCTGTAGAATTTCCTTGGGACGAGACCTAATTGCTTGTTGGAATTTGGAGTTCAAGATCACTCGGCTGATTTTCGACAACAATAGATTCTATTACATCATGATTGTCCATTTTTTTGAAGAAAGGAAAACTAGAACGACAACCTAGAGGCTCTAATACCAAATTGATGGGATAAAAAAACATAACTAAGTTTGCAAACAAAAAAGTATGTCTTCCTTCCAAATGACAAAACACACACTAAATAGTACACAAAAAACCTTCTAATCACGACACAACTACCTTGCAACTTACAAATTTTAAAGAGAAGAAGAATACAAATGGGGCGAGAACCGTGGATAGAAGGTGGTAGAGTCTGGGACGAACTTTTAGGGGATAGAGTAGAAGATAATAGCTCGCAAGCTATAAAAACCTTAAGTTTTGTTTCCAAAATCATTACATATTTCACTATAAACAACAGCAAACAGCCCCTTAAATAGGAAAATGGAATCCAAACAACCTACCACAAGTACCACCCAAGCAACCAATCAAAACAGGAGAAAAAAACTCAAAGAACAAGGCACGGCCAGCACAAGAACCGAGCAGCCAAGCATCCCGACAGCCAGTCCAGGAACCAAACAGCCAAGAAACCCAACAGACACCAAGGGAAAGGCACGACCAACCCAGGAACCGAGCAGCCAGTCAACCCAACATCCACCAAGGAAAGGCACAGCCAACCAAAAACCCATCGGCCGTGAACTCCAAAACATCAAGCAACCAAAGACAAATGGGCCAAGCCCAATAGAAGAAAAAATAGCCGACCAATAAATACCCAAATATGGAAAAAATTTTGAAATTTTTTTCCTACATCAATTTTCCCTTGGTAGAGAAATCTCATCTTCTGATGAGATAGCTTTAGAACCTCCATCAAGTGCAAACTGAGCCATATCTAACTCTCAAATCAAAGCAGCGTACTTCTTTTCAATCATCTCCTTTTCTCGATTAAACTAGACAAGAAGTAAACGCTTCTTACTCTCATATTTTTCTAAACAAAAGCACATTTTTCTTGAATTTTGTATAGCTCATTTTGGATTGGATCGGTATAATTTCCTTGGGATGAAACTCATTTGCTTGTTGAAATTTGGACTTCAAGATCACTTGCCTGATATTTGTCAACAATAGATTCTATTACATCATAATTGTCCATTTTTTAAAAAGAAAAGAAGACTACAATGATAATTTAGAGTCTCTCATACCAAATTGATGTTATAAAAAAAACAAAATTAAGATTGCAAATAAAAAACTTATCTTCCTTCCAAATGACAAAACACACACTAAAGAGGACACAACAAAGCTTCTAACTACTTTTAATAGCCACCTCAAATTACATTAGGACAATACACGACGCAATCCATATCTAACTCCTGAATCAAAGCAGTGTACTTATTTTTTATCATCTCTTTTTCTCGATTAAACTCGGCTAGAAGTAAACTCTTCTTACTCTCATATTTTTCTGCACAAAAGCACATTTTTTCTTGAATTTTGTATAGCTCATTCTGGAGTAGATCGGTAGAATTTCCTTGGGACGGGACCCATTTGCTTGTTGGAATTTGGACTTCAAGATAACTTGGCTTATTTTCGTCAACAATAGATTTTATTACATCATGATAGTCCATTTTTTAGAAGAAAGGAAGACTAGAACGACAATCTAGAGTCTCTGATACCAAATTTATGCATTAAAAAAAAAACAAAATTAAGATTGCAAACAAAAAACTTGTCTTCCTTCCAAATGACAAAACATACACTAAACAAGACATAACAAAGCTTCTAACTACTTTTAGAAGCCACCTCAAATTATATTAGGACAATACACGGTGCAACTACCTTGCAACTTACAGATTTTTAAAGAGAAGAAAGATACAAATTGAAGGGTTACCATGGAGAGAAGAAAGAAGATAGAAGTCCGAGACGAAGTTTAAAAAGATAGGGAAGTAGTCATTACTTAATTTATCATTCATCGTTGCACTACAAATTTATCTTAATATTCTCATTTCTATTATTCTAAACGTAGCTATTAACACTTTTTTTACCATAAAAGACTCAAATCAATACAACAAAGCCAACTTAATTATAATTTAAAAAAAAAAAGAATTTAAATCTCCCTGGCAATCTCTTATCACACAACCTACCAGAGGTGCTTTTCCATTTAATAACTCAACTTGAACTATAAAAATTATAAACTCATATATCCCAATTTTTTTTATAAGAAATCCAACATAGTTGTTAACCTATCATACTTTTTTTTTCTTTTTTTTTTAATTAAAATTAATGTTAATTCGTTAACCTATTATACTTAGATATCACTCTAAGTTACAATACTTTTAGCAAAAAATTATTAAAGTTCTCTAACAAAGTTTTATATTACATTATATTTTTCCTATTAATTCTAAGTTTTCTATCTTCCATACATTTTATTTATAGTTCTAAAGTATCAATTATTTTAGTAAATGTCATGCCAACTAAAGCTAGGTAGCTTAGATATCATGCCAATTTTATTTTAACCAAAGCCCTAGATAAGAAAAATGGGGGTTGCGTTAGGTAGTCCATAACCAATGTAAAACTAATTGAACAATCATGACATTAATATTTTAATACATTATATTAATGCTAAGACATTCCCTGGAAGAGAAGAGATGTATGACCTGAATAAAGCGAAAATTATGTAAGGGCCACTGCACAAGCACTAGGGTATACCATTAAATAAGGATTCCCACATCATGGATGAATGTTGAAAAATAAGTTAGTTCATAAAACTAGAATTATGATAGAAATTGGAATATAGGTATCTTATAAATAAATTAATGATATGTATTCAAGAAACTAAAAGGGGAAAAGGCTAAGGAGATTGATAGTTTACTATTTAAACTTCGGTATCCATATAGGAGTCATATTACAAATAGTGTATGTATGATTATAAATAAGAATTTAAAAGATAATACTGTAGAAATTAATAAAATTGAAGATAGAATTATAACCTTAAACATTATTGTTGATGCTAAGATTGTTAATGTTATAAGAGCTTATGGTGGTCCTTAATAAGATTTGGATATATGTTCAAAAATAAAATTTTTGAATGACTTAGAAAAATTAATGCAAATGATACCTCTTACAAAAAAAGTTTTTATTGGAAGAGATTAAAATGGGCATATTAGTAGAGTGGTAGAAGATTTTAAAAGCATTCATGATAGTTGTAAATTTGAAGAAACTAATGAATGTGGTATGATCATATTAGATTTTGCTAGAACTTCTTACTTTATAATTGCTAATATTTTTTTAAGAAAAGAGAGGAGCATCTACTTAGTTATTGTTGAAAGACTATAATACCGTAAGAGGAGGGGTAAATTATGGTTTTAAAAATTTTTTGATTAAAAAAAGTAATTCAAGTAATTTTGCTACTAATTGGCAAGAGAACAAGCAAACATACAATTTTAATATTTTACAAGTAAAATAAATGATAAAGTACACAGGTGTAACAACAATAACAAAATCAAGCCTTTATATCATTACGTTGATTATATGAATCATTTTTTCCTGTTGTGTCATATTAAGAATCGAGTTCTCATTTAAATCTAATAAAAAATATCATTTATAATAGTTTCTAACAATGTATTTTTAGCTTTACTTCTACATTTTTAAACATAGGCCAGATCTAATACATCTACTCTTTAAGTCATCGGAAGGCCGACGTTTTATGTTACCAAACCATCTAAAGATGAATCTCTTTAATATTATTTGCCACAGGAGCTACTCCAACCTTTTCATATATATTTTGTATTATGACTCTTAAGTGTAAAGCCACTTATCCACCTGAGCACCCTCATCTCTACAACAGTTAATTTTATGCTTCTCTTTTAATCACTAATATTTTATGCCATAAAGTATTACAAGTCTCACAACTAAAAAGTAAAACAAGTGCAAGTAAAGAAAATAGTTGGCACAACATTTCTATGTGGTTCAACCTAGACTTCAATCCAACATACATCCACAGCAGCCAACTCTCGAGCTAAAAGCTACTAATCACAAGTTTGTCTTACAAACCTCACTTTTTTAAATCAAAGAAATTACTTACAACTTAAAAACTCTCTTACAAAAGTACAACCCAGACTAATTACTATATGAACTTCACTAAGTTAAATGGCTTATATTAACAAAAAAAATAACTTATTATAAATAATACAAGCTCAAATTAAATTGCAATAAAAGAAAAAAAATATTTAAGGTGATTTTTTGAAATACTAATAATCACCTCACCACTTATAAATGGGATGTAAAATATATTTATATATTTATATATATAGATGAATAAAATTTCACATAAATTTAGTTTATTTTTTATTTAAAATATAACTCCTTAAATTATATAAAGTGAATATATTAAATTAAACATGTACATATAATACTTTTAAAAATGGATTAGATTTGAAATATAAATCTATGCCAAAACTAAAAAGATTTGCTTAAAATTTTACGGATGAGAAAAAAATTTTAAATCTATAAAACTTAATCTAAGATGCTCAACAAGTATTTCATTAAAAAAATAAGAAAATTATAAGGTAACAATACAAAGGAATAGCAAAGAAAATTTTAGAAATAGAAAACGAACTCGAGAACTTTAAGAGAAGTTGCTCAAATGAATATGTTGAAGCTTCCGAACTAAAAATTTGATTTATAAAATTGTAGAGAACTTAAAATGAAAATCTAATGTTCTCCTCTCAAAATATTATATAAAAAGAAAGGAAGAAGAGAGAAGGTGCTAAAATTTTCAAGTTAATAGCAACCCTTACATAAAAAGAATGGGATGTGTTTATAAGAAAATTATAATTTAAGCTAATTTTAAAGAAAACTAATGAACTAAAATTATTTTATCAAATAATAATATAATATTTAATTAAAAAATTAATTTATATTAAATAAATAATAGATCAAAATAGCTATGAAATAAAAATTTGATCTTGATGAAGATCAACCCAAAACTCAGGAATTATTATGTAATATTTATTTAAAAAAAATTTAAATATATTTAGATTTATTTAAAATATATTTAATATTCAAAAAAATATGATGCAATTTATATAAAAACACTTTTATTCGTAAATATTTATAAGAATTTTAATTTGAAATGTATATATTAAATATAATAAATAAAATTTCAAACATACATACTTATAATTTTAATTATCCTAATTAAGTATCTTTATATAATTTTGACAAATTTTATGTTATATATGAAGTATTTAAAAATATCTAAATTAACATATAATTAATTAATTAAGAAATTTTATTGATATTTAATATGAGTTTATTAATCCTAATATATATATATATATAGCAAATCATACCGTACAACTATACAAGTAAACTTCTATGGATCTCTAATACACTTTTGAATGAATTTAATCTAAAATATTATATCTAAAGCTCCTATCAATCTTAGGTTTTACTAATTTTGCTCAAAATTGGGTTATACAAGATATATCCCATATAAGTAGTCATCTTACATATCTATCAGCTAATGCAAATTTTGCTCGAACTTGGATTCTCCAAGGTATACCCCATATAAATAATCATCTTGCATATCTATCAGTCAATGCACCTAAAATACTTAACACAAATTAAAATATCCAAGAATATATTTGTTATCATCAAAATCAATAGAATAAGTCATGAGACACATCAATCATATAGTTATAAAAATGGACATAATAAAACTCAAATTGATTATTTTCTCATAAGGAAAATAGATAGTTAGATTGCAAAAATTATAATCATTTCGAATAAAATTTTATGTACCAACATCACTTATTAGTTTTGAACTTTAACATGAAGGAGTGTAAAATGAAAAACAAAATAAAATATTATTTTAGTATTAGATAGTGTATTTAAAAAATGCTAATAAAAATATTTTTGTGAGTAAGATTTAAGATTTTAAGATTTTGGTTGTTAATAAAAAAGCTAATGATATGTAGGAAAAAGTATTTAGTGATATTAAGAAGGTTGTAAAATATATACTTGGAGAATCAAAATGAAAAACTCCTAATAATAAAAATAATTAGTGGTGGAATCAAAATATATTAAAAAAATATCAAAACTAAGAAGATTTATTATAAACATTGGTTTAAATACAAAAGTTCAAAAAATTGGAAAAGGTACATAGGAGCCCATAGGGATTCAAAAAAAAGTAATATATGATGCAAAAAATTTAACTTTTAGTGATTTATATGATAAATGTATTGATCCAACTATACTAAGAAAGATAGAGATAAACCTAAAAAGAATTGGTTAGAAGTATTAACAATGACCATTTTTATTAGATTAAAATAAGAATTTAACTCTTAATATGATATAATGGAGAAAATTAATTCATGTAAGTGACCCCACTAGTAGGATAAAGGCATGAATTTATTGTTAATGTTGATTTATATAATAGATTAGATATTAAGGAGGACTAAAGATATTTGTAATAAGTTAGCAAAGCAAAAAAATAGAAAAAAATGTAATTTATGTAAAGTGTATTAAGAATAAAAACAAAAAATGTTTTTCTTAAAAGAAAATATTCAACATAAGTGGTGAGATATTTCCATAAATTTGACAATAAAGGTTAATGATTTTAGGGGCCTTAGACCTAAATGAAACCAAATATTTTTTTATTTTATCATTTATTAGTAAATTCGAAGTTGAAGAGGCTTTAAAGAAAATGAAGTATTAAAAAATAGTATGACCTTATGATATTCAAATAGAAGTATATAAATGCTTAGAAGATAAAGAAATTTCTTAGCAAACTAAATTTTTAATATTAATTTGAAGACTAAAAAGAATTCAGATGAATGGTTAATGAGTATATTGATTCCTATTTTTAATAATAGAAGTGATGCACAAGAATGTGCAAATTATAGAAAAATTTAAATTAATGTGTCATACATTGAAAATATGGTACGGAGTAAAAGAGCATAGGTTATGATGTAATACTAATGTTTCTCAAAATTAGTTGAATTTATGATGGGTTGGTATACTATGGAAGCTATATATTTGCTAAAAGAATTGATGGAAAAGTACAGCGAATAAGGAGGATCTACATATGATAAAGTTCTAAGAGAAGTACTCTAGAGAGTTTTAGAAGAAGAGAGAGTTAATAATACTTATATGCAAGTCATTAAGGATATATATATATATATATATATATAAGAGTTGTTACTTACGTTCAAATACAAGGTGGATTGGCCAAGTATTTTTCTATTTCAATTGGATTACATCAAGGATCAGCTTTAAGCCCATATGTTTTTGTTGTAGTTCCAAACTAAACTCTTCCTTAAAACGCTCATCTATTAATTTATCCATGAGCATTTTCATATTTCCTCAATACCTTCATCTTTAGCTAAAATCCAATTATCTTCATTTCTAAAATGTCTAACTTGATCAAAATTTCTATATCTCTTATCTCTTGTCTTACCAATTTTAATATCTACTTTTTTTCTTTCCTAATACTATCACTAAGCCTCTTTTCATCATCTTTTTTTCCTCTATTATTCGAACATTTTTCTTGCAATAATGACAAACTTATATATGTAGGCTATGGAATTAGCAAATAGAATGCCTAAAGGAATTATTCGGTTTAGGGGTTATTTGATTGCAAGTATCATGGGTGCAATGTAAGAAAAATGTAAGTGTTTTGAGTTTATTGTGTTTGGTGGGAAGTAAATTAAATGTACAGTAATCCATTGAAGAATATGAAATTCTTTTTCTTATTTATTTTCAATGTATTTGGAATTTACCCACCAACTCCGCTGCCATCGCCACTTGTCGCCACCATCTCCACTGCCGCCCTCCGTTGTTGCTATCGCCAAATTTTACACTAAATTAACTTTAAACCTAATTACAAAACAAATAATCTCCTAAATTAGTATTCTTTTTACTCTGCATTCATTTTTTAATAAAGCAAATAGCCCCTTAGTGCATTTTGAATGTAATGTAAAATAAGCATATGCAAAAAAATACACCCAATTTGAATACATTCGCTTAAGGTTTGTGAAAAAAAAGAATAATAAAGTAAATTAACTTTAGTTCAAACTAAGCGGAAAAAAATAACTTTGCATGTGACAATATATCAGAAGAAATCTCGTTGTGTTTTGATATAAGATAGCACTGGCATTTTAGTATGGTAAAATTGAACCAAACACATGGTAATTGATAGATACAAAAACATCATAATAACATGAACATCCCAATACTATTAAAGTAAACAACCCTAAACCATTTAGCATGTGTAACTAAATTTTGAGAGATTGTCCTAATCATAAGTAATAATTAAAAAAATTGAGCATTCACCTTTGAATACCAAGCCCCCCAAGAGGCTTGAATGGCAAGAACTGGACTTGCGCGATTCTGCAAAGCCCTCTGTTGTTAACCTTCTTCGTATAGAGTTTTGCAGTGTTCTCATAAAACATGAACCTCTTTCCAATCACAGAAGTCGATCCCCATATCATCCCCTCCTTTGTCATCTTCAAGGTCATAAAAGATAAACAAAACTCAAATAGATCAAATCAAAATAAAACCATCAAAAGCCTACATTTGTCCCAGCATTAATGATTGATCCCAATACCAAGTGCATTCTCTGTCCTCCTAGAACGGAAAACGATGTTATTCCTAATGGCCAGCGCACGTAGCTTGACGCTGGAGCATCCAACTTCAGCATGATGCGGCGCGAGCACTTGGCTAAGCTCAGCAAAGAAGACTCCATCCTCGGCGAACTAAAACATGGCAATAGTCGAAAATAATAAAATAAACAAATGGGATCAGAATGTCAGACCAACTAGAGCTAGGGCTCTGTTTTTACTTGCCTTCCACTTTTTCCTCATTTGGATCGCCATATTTACAAATCGGGGCTGGAGAGAGAACCTTTTGAGAGGCTCGCCCGTTCCAGAAGCCGATAGTCAAATAGAAGGCAAGATACAAGATCGGAGGCAGCCAGATACGCTATTGAGAGTTGAGATTTGGACCGAAACTAGTGAAGGGGAGAAGAAATGAGAGATATCTGACAGCCGTAGCGGTAGCGTGGGGTTGTGATGAGGAAGGATGGCGTCATGTGGCGGATTTAGAACAGAGTAGGAGAGAGGGTAGAAAGAACGGAGATTACTACTGCGATGGCGGCGAAAAACGACGGCGAAGGTTGCGTAGGGAGCAGGAGTGTAAGCGGTGTTTAGCAAGATGGCCTGGACATTCGCGGTGGAAATAGAGAGCGGCTACGCCCGGTGGGCAGGCTTGGTCGGGCAGAGGAGAGAACAGCGACGGCTTCGCGGTCGGGCGGCTTCGAGATGTTTGAGCGGGGATCGCGGAGCGGGTAGCGGGGACAAGCAGGAAATTAGTAAAGGCAGAGGCAGCGTAGGGTGGGGCAAATTATTGCACGGGACGCGGAAAATTGGACATCCAAGCACTTTTAAATGCGCTTTATCTATGTTTTTTATCAAGGTTTTGAAAATCGGACCGGACAACGAACCGGAACAAGGAGGGGTTCACGGTTCATCATCACATTTTCAATGGTAGTTGTCCATGTCGAAGAACTATGCATATCGTGTTGTCTCATATTTGTATTCATATGTAATATATGGAAATATTATATCACAGCGAAGCATAGCGCTGTTCTCAGATCGCCACTTCGTAGAGCTCCACCCACATCTTCTCACTCATCTTGATCTAGCCACTATTTCCACAGTCTTTAAACTTTCGTCGAATTTTCTATACTAAATTAACTTTAACTATACAAACAAATATTCCTAATAGTTCTTACTCTGCATTTCTTTTTATCAAAACCGCCTTACAATAGCTGCCTTTTCCTATATCAAGTGCTATAGTAGGTTTGAAAATTGTATGTAAAATATTATTAGAAAGCTGTAGCGCGCAAATAATACACACTCATCTATTAGTATATGACTTATTTTCGCATAAATGAATTGTGTGAGATAAATGCAGTAGATATAATTAATTTAATAGACTCTGTTGGAGTTTCTAGAAATATAGCTCGAGTACAAAAATATACTTTTGTATAGTTGACGGTATTGATCAGATATGTATGTAATCTCGTTTTGTCTTCATACATATGAGCTAATGCACTATTGAGAAAAACATTATTTCTCATGATATTAACATTGGACCCAATTTGAATATTGGTGTTACTTCGCATATGTAGTACTCAAACCTCTTAAATAATTCTAGAATTTTGCGCTTAGATATTTCTATTTACTTCCCGAACGAACTCCTATTCCAACATTCAAGCGTGTAACTAATTTTATACATTGAAGTTGTGCCGTGTGATAGGAATTTCGATAAAGTTATATTATATTTTGATTGTCTACTCTTCTTCACCGTTTTTTATACCAGCCCAAAGGTTGATCAAGACTGACTTGCGCGATTTGCAAGCCTCTTTTTTAACCTTTCGTATAGAGTTTTGCAGTGTTCTCATAAACATGATCCTCTTCATATCTCATTCATCAGTTACAGCTCTCTTCACCTCTGCATGACCCTCCTTTGTCATCTTCCAAATGTCTTCATTTATAATAGTGGTGACTAAACAGATGTCGCAATGGAGTATTCTCTAATGATACGCTCGCAAGATAAGAACTACATCATAAACAATATAATTACCTCCATAGATTAATAATATGAATAGCTACTATCTCTTTAGTTTACCTCTATGATGTATTATGTTCGCTGTTCCTCCCTTGTACCGGCTATGCAAAGGTTCTTTTTCCCATATGGCCAGCGGCAGTAGTTGAGCGCTGGAGCATCCACTCCTACAGACTGTACCGCGCGCGCAGTCTACGTTGCTAATATCAAATGCCGTCTGCATTGAAGAGAAGGACTTCCACCCGGCGACAAAACTAGAGTCTTCGAAGAAAATTTTTAGATTTAAGGGACAACAATTGGTTATCCTGATATTGTGTTTCGTAACAACTAGATCTGTTGGTCTTTCAACGTATTTACTTATTCTATCTTAATTAATAATACTTGCATATTGGTATTCTGCCTATTTACTAAATCTGAGAGTGTAGGAAAGATTGGATACTCTTTTGAGAGCCGCATCGAATACCGTCGAGAGGAGCTCTATGTCATTATAGATGGCGGTACAGAATCTGCGGAAGTGCTACCAGTGATAACAGCGTGATGTCGTGAGGAGATTTGAGATCTTTCTGTGATCCGCTAGATACAGTGTTGAAGGGAGTGTGGGTTACATGTATAAATCGACTAGCGTTGTATTACTGTTTCGAAACGGCCGTGTAGCGGTTAGGTGGTGGGTTTGTGTATGTGTTTTTTGAAGGTTGAGGGGGCGTCATGTGGTTCCAACCGTGACGTTCATTTACTCTGGGAAGAGGCTTCGCTGAGGGACAAGATGTGTTAATTTGATTGTCTGATGTGGCCGCGAATGGACACCCTCTAACTCTGTCAATCTGAAAGGCCTCCCGCGTGCATGATGGCGATTCGTGTGAGCAGTAAAAAATATACGAGTTAAGCTCTTTTGGGCCTGTTAAGTATGGCCGTGGCTCTATTCTCTGGTGTGGTATATATATATGATCTCTCAGCTTCGATCTTCGCTCTCCGTTTAGTGGAGCTTGGCTTGCGTGTTTTCAACAGAGCGAAAGAAGGACTACAACTCTGTCAACCAACATTATTTTGGTGGAAGTTTGCGATTATCATTATCGCGGCGTAGGACAGTGTGTCGTGTTTTCGTATTTGAGATTGTTTGAGTACGCTGTATAAGATGTTCTGTTGCGTAGCTTTGATTTGTGAAGGCAACAGATTATGGATTATATTGATGATCTAAAAAAAGAAATCGATGATGCTAAAAATTACTAGAGAGGAGTTGATAGGCTGTTACATTGAACTTTATTGCATTAGCTGAGAGCTTGTAAATTATGTGGCAGATAGCGCATCTCATTTATTGTTCTGCTAGATAGTACAATCGTTTTTGGTCTATGGTTTATTGAATATAATGATACCAGGATTATTTTTTGGCCGGACAACGAGCCGGAACAAGGGGTGTGTTTCACTTTCTCGCTGTGATAAATGATTCTGTCGGTTCAGGTGTCGATACCGGATTAACTACGGTAGTATCGATCAATCGTATTAAATTCGATTACGTTACACAAATATTATAGTACATTTAGCTTTATAATTTAATTTTCTAGAATCTATTTGACTATAACCTATCAGGATAAAACGATTAAATTCCCTCTTGTCTACGTATCCGCAGTTTATAATGAGGTATTGAATGGAAGAAGTTGTGAACGAGAGATTTATGTGAGGAAGCGGGCCGATTGGACAAGTTTTATTATTTCGATGAAAGAATGGATTGATATTTGTAGACTGAGCTATGATGGATAAATACGTCAAAGAGAATTTATTAGTGATGATAGTAATAGAATTTTCACTCTAACCATATTATATCTCTTCAAAGCTTTTGAGTACTTATTTCCAACATTTTTACCTATTTTTAGATTTCTATGCTTTTCTCAGTTCAATTGTCGTATCTATTACTGTTCCGGATTTGGTTCAATATTCTACTGTTTTGTATTGGTTTAGACATTTAAATATCTCGGTAATTTAATTTTTAGAACTACAAACTTTTTTTACAACTCTATGAATAATAAGGGTTTTTTTCTTTTCAATACTTATTTTCCTTCTATCTACTGGTTATTTGGATTACTCTATTATTTTGTCGATTTGGTTTATGTTTAGTGATTTGAAATTGCTGGACCAGAAGGATTAGTTTTGCATTCTGGAGATATTTCTGACTTTAGGTATCTCTATTGTTAACCTCCCATTGCCATCGAAACTTTATAATCTGTTAGATAATATGTGTCTTTTGTAATGTCATTGGTTTTTTGACAAATTTCTTTGTTATTTTTCTCTAGTAGATTATGATAATAGGTCTTCTGATACAATAGAAGAGAAAAGTGTTGATGGAAAGTTTGATGTTCTTTTAAATTGTGACTGCGTCTAAGACCCGCGAATAGTTTACCTATGCTATATGATAACATTCCGCGTTGTCGAGAGCTTGGATGGATCTGCTTTTCTGTAGTCCCCATCCTAGGTTTCAATCGTATCCATAAAGCTGTCCCTTGCTACCTCTTTTGTTCTTGTCTCGATGTTATCGATATTCAATTGGAAAGGTGTCGTATTTGTCTCCGAGATTTATGCCCTGCTGAAGTTTGTAGGTGATTTTTTTCTGTTGATATATGTTCGTTGATGCATTGGAGTAAAATTATAGCCTTATGTATGAGGGTAGTTGAGGTAGAATTCTATGCGTGTATTTGATAATTTTGTAATTATGCTCTATTAGTATATCTTGTGAATGTATTCTTTTATCTAACATGACTAAATTTATGATTCTGTGATAGACTTCGTTTTCTCGTTGTTTCAATACCGTGACCGGTATGATGGTCGGTTCTTCTCTGGTTCAGCGCCGTTTTAAGCTTCGGCTTCCCTTGCTATGGATATTTCTAGAATATCGTTCTGTGTTAGTCCTTGCTGTGCTGGATCGCTCTCGGTTATTTTATGGCCTGACCGGACTCCTTATGATAATCTCTCCGGTATGCGGTTGTCGAGCAATCATCTGTTTCCGGGACGGAGTCCTGCTCTCTGTGTCCCAGAGGTATTTAAAGCAACTCTTGTGTTTGGCACTCTTGAGCAGACTTTTGTAGCAATCTTTCTATTAACTGCTTTGCACGTGTCTTTATATAAAGTTTTCGCTATTTATCTAACTCGCTTTGATAGAATCTTTATCCTCATGACATGGCGTTATGTTATAGGCGATGATATCATAGACCGTAGTTAACGTTTTTTGTATGTTTATGTTTACTTGGATTCTAGTTACTTTTTTCTTATTCTTAGTTGAGTAGTGATAGGTGATCGATATATACAGAAAGTTAATTGAATTCGGACAATATTCTGTGATGGTTCCTTAAGGCTCTCTTTCTTTTTTATATTGCGACTAGTTTTGCATTTGATATATTGTTTTTACATTTGTCCACGCTTGTATATATGGTGTATCAGATGTGATTGTGAATACTAAAATTTCTTAGAATTTAATCGTCATTTATTTTGAGGTCTGCTCTGATGTTATTTGGCAAGGTCGATACGTTAGTGTGAAGTTCGTCGCAAGTCAAGTATTATTGCGCAGAACGAGTGCTATGCACTGCAAAATAGGCACTAGAGGCGCCTATATGATAGATGCTTGCGCGAAATCGTGGTCATACAGCGTGTGGAGTAGATAGGAATAAGTATAGTATATTTCACAAGCTTCATTCTAATAATATGAGAATGTGAGGTCGTCTTTTTATTCATGCGACACTATCTCTCTACAGTTGAGAGTTCTGTCCTATTTTAGAATTTGGCTTCAATTTATTCCTTATTGTTGCTGGCCCGATCAAGTACTGCCATAAAAAAGTTTTTTGCAATGATTGATTTTTTCTCCTTCAGCCTTCAAAGAGTAGATCAGGAATTGCAATATACATATTATTTTTGCTGTGCCTCTATCTTAACATTGACCTAATGGATTAGTTACTTTATCTTTGTACTGTTGTATGAGCCTAATATTATGGAGTTATATATGGAAATCTTATACATTTAGGATAACATATTGCTTTTATTTCATCGATAGTAGGTTGTTATATTAATTGTTCTTTTTCTAGTGTAATTTTTCTTTAAGGATGGTGAATAAGTTTCTCTAGTCATATATTACTCTGAGTGCATAAACTTTACTTTCTCTCCTGTTATTCTACTTTTCCCAAATTGGTTTCTTGAATATGCATCGATATGTCTACGTCTGCGCGATTAAGTGTCTTGAATTTTGCAGCCAACGATCTTTGTTTTATTTGCTAGTGCATGTGTGTTGCGCAATATCTCACTATGACTTTTTGTAGTATTCTCTCTGATATACCGATATTTTTACAACGGCCATTCATTTTCAAATTAAATGACAATTATTCCTATAACAATATGATCTTGATCAGTGTTTTTGAACGGCATCGTGTAGAATTCCTTGCCTTCTCTCTATAAAGTAACTCTATCACTGTATTTAATAAGCAATATTGAGATTTTTCTGGTCTTGTATATAATTTACTGCGGCATATTTAAAGAATGGATTATACAAATTAGTCTCTCACCTCAAGACGCCCAGCTCTATTCTCTTTTTCCTATCGCTATTGCTCAGTGCTAAAAGGGACGAAACATCTTTAGAATATGGAAAAAAAACTCGAATAAATCCCAAACTTAGTTGAAATATGAGATTGGGCTAGGTCGTCTTTTTGTTTGAGATATGACTATTTTCAATTATTGATCTCATGTCTTTTAATATGCTTTCTTGTGTGTATTAAAACAACATGTAATCATTGTCATCTGAACTCCAATTTATAGGTTTGCAAGAATAGTCTCTTTATTGTCTCTTTCTTTTGATCTTTTATGTCGCTTATCCATTATTATAATTGTCTAATTATAATAATTACGATTGTTTTTGTGATAAATAAATAGTTTTCACTATCTTTTGTAATATATTTACATCATTATATATTTAACAATATAGAAATTTCTTTCAATTTTGGTCGCTATCTATTTTTTCTTAGTGGCATTACAATTAATATATTGAATAAGTCTTTCAATGGTGATGTGCAGATGAGATCTACTGAGTGGACGCTAGTCCATGTAGGCTTACATATTCTTATATTTTTGTACTCTTTAATTATGTACTTAGATTCTCATCTATAATAATTCTTTAATGTATGTGCGTAATTTACAAGATATCTCTCTTTATCTTTTTCTCGATCGCTCATCGTGCCTTTTTGTTTGTTTCAGTTAAGAGATGAATGTATATACTGTAATGTTTATATATATTATTATATTTATATGTGTTTTCTGGAAAATAGTTATATGCAATGATTTCGATAGGTTATTGGAGCTCTATTCTGCATCGAGCTCATAGGGACTTACTGATCGAGTTATCGATGCACTGGATTATCTTTCGCATGCTACAATTGTAGTGACTTATGTCATTTACAGCCGGAATTGTTTTAAAGGATAAGGTATTTTATTTGCGTGCTGTGTAACTAATGTCTATAAACTACATAAGTTAGCTGTATACATTACATACTTATTATGTTACTTTAGTTGAATATTTTTAGTACACTAGCTATATTAAAGGACTAGCCTTCAATTTGTAATATTAAGACTGTGCATAAATTTTACTTGATGAATAAAGCGCTGTGGACGTGTAAATATATTTTTGGTGATATCACTATTTCTTTAGTAGTAGGTGGTTTTTATTATTTGAACAAAAGTTGCTTCAGAAATGTGTTTTATGGAAAATTACTGGTTTCTAAACTTAAACATATGTAATGTCTGTCTGCCTATCATTAGGACTAAAGACAGGCGCGCTTTATTGATCAATGTTGTCTTGGAATGTCGGTCTTTAAGAAGAGCAAAGGATGAAGATATAAGGCTCGTGTGTTTGTTGGCAGATATATCACATCTTCTTGACATTGTGTTTTCTTCTTTGATCGATGGCTTTTTGTTACTGTATGATATCTTCATATTTTTAGTTGTTATGATTTGTGTGAATGATGGGACTCTAGATATTTATTAAAGAGTCTAAATACATTGAAAATTATGTGCCGCGAATAAGACTCATTCCATCAATTGATTTTTCGTCTTTGAGTTGGTAGACGCTCATGGTGTTTAAAATTAAGATGAATTTCAAATTATAATTATTAGTGTTTATTGTATATCATGGTAATTAAAAACACTAGTGTGGCTGGTCCTATGTGTTTTAGTGTTCAGTATGAGAGTGGTTAAATAAAGTCAGTATCCGTAATTAGTATTAGATGATATGGATCATTGGTTTCAGTTAGTAGGATGATGATTAGTGATCGGTATAATTTCTAACTCATTAGTCGATATATTTCTATGTTGTTTATTTCGGTGGAATAATTATTTTAGGAGGAGGAATTGCATATTGAAGTGAATTGTTGCATTCTTTCAAATTCTACGGCGAGATTATGTTTTTTAAAGGATCTAGGCATCAAGTGAAGTCAGGGGCCTTGATTGACTCTTTGTCCTTACAAGGAGAGGGGAGAATGGTTGGGTCTGGATTAAGGTCTTACCTTGGCTTTGAGGCTTAGAGGATTCGGAAGTTTAAATTTGCTCATGTTTGTGATGTAGTGGACTTTTTGTATTGAAAATGAGATATACGTTTTTTGGGTTGTTGCGCTATGGCGCGATTGTTACCTTAGTATGTTTATATAACCTAGCTCCGGTGCGCTTGCTCAGTGATGTTCTCGTTATGATGTAACAGGTAATTAGTAGGATTTTACTACTCATGTCTTAAGGGAATTGGAATAAGCGGTTAGAGTGCTACCTTACGTATATACACCTTGCTCTTGAGCTCAATTCGCTGGACTTGACCTACGTTTCTTCTATTATGAAACTACTTTCAACACGAAGATATCTCTTCCTCTCACTTGCTTTCTCTAGTTACGATAAAGATGGAAAAAATGAATTCATGTAGTTAACGCCTCAACACTGTCACGTTTGGTTGGTTAAGGGAGCGTAATTTTGAGCCTTGAGTGATAGTGTTCGTATGCTTGTGTTGGTAAAGAAGCTTTTCGCTAAAGGTATCAAAGAAAAAGCATCGTCTTTCGCCAAACGAAAGCCTTAGGACGCCTCGCCAAAACCAGTGAGGTTCGCGGTCAGATCCTTCCTCTCTGCCTAGGCCTCGTATGTCTACATTAATATTTGGCCGGCGTACTCGGTTAGCCGTGTAAAACCTCTTTTAGTTATGAAGTAATGTCCTATGTGTGCTGGGATCAGATCGGTTTGCAGACTTTGTCTCGTTAACCTCTCGGTGACCCGTGTCCTTCCTCTCGAGTTTATATTTGTTGACCTGGCCGGTCTCCAAAAATTTCTGCACAATATTGTTGGGTATCTTTCTACCACATTTACTATGTAATTAGTGTATTTATATTATTGAGTATTTTTAATTTAATTGTATGTCGAGATTCATCACTTTTACACTTCTTGTGGTAGTATCATTATACGGTTATTGATACGGCTTAATGCTATACTCATTAGATGATTCATTTCTTGCATATATGTACCATATTCCCTCCCTGTGTTCTCTTGGTGCTATCTCCAATGCTTTATGATCTGAATTATATATCATCTGGTTTCAATATGACAGAAATTGGAGTGCTTGTTCATTGACGGGTTCAGTCGGTTGGTGCTAGGTAAGTAATCAAAGAAATATGTGAGAAGGGATGTATACTCGAATTTATCAAACATTTAATCATAAAATCTAATGTGGATGGTAACAGATATAACTCTATTGTTCTACTTTTTCTCTTTAATTAATTTATTTTCCTATTTCTGTTGTTCTAATGTGGTTAATTCCTTATATTGTTCATATTATGACAATAGACCTGTATCAAGTTGCCTTATCTTGTTTTTTTTCTTTTATACAACAGATATGTGTTATAATATTTTATCTGATAATGCATTTGTGCATTTTGTGTAATTGTAATTCCTATTTTTTATATCTATTTGTGATTATAAATATTGCAATATATATTACTTTTGTTTCTCTAACTATATCATAAAATGTAAATTATATTTAATCAATTAATATTAAATGGATGTTTATTAATTTATAACTTTGTTAGAATTAATTTATTTAAATATAACATAAAAATATAAATATATTAATTATTGATTATATATAAATTAAATTTAATTTGAATCATTCAAATTTAAAATATTCATATTTTATGTGATATCTTATTATGAGATTATTCTTTTTTGCTTTTTATACTAATATTTTAAATATCATCTTTACTTAATATACTAAGTTTTTCATGTTTCTAATTTTATTTAATTTTTTATCTCTACTTTGAATGATAACATTTTTTTTGTTATTGTATTAAATTAAATAAATAACTATTATTATACTACGTCATCGCGGTTATCGACTACGGTGACGGTTGAACGCTCGAACCG
>NW_021319460.1:35818-61215 GCF_001605985.2 Dendrobium catenatum
AATTTGTGAGATTTGAACCGGCCGGTTCAAAAATAACCGGACCGGTTCACCGGTTCGCGGTTGAACCGGCCGGTTCTGACCGGTTCAGTCCGGTTCTTTGCAGAAGCGGTTTTAGGGCTGAACCGGACCGGCCTTGTGACCGGTTCACGGTTGAACCGGTCGAACCGGCCGGTCCGGTCCGGTTTTTAAAGCACTGTTTTTGACTAAGTTTTTTACCTGCGTTTTTAAAAGTCCTTAAAAACAGACTTTGATGAGTCTTATCTTCATGATTTCTTAGAGAGCAAGTGAAAGAGTGATTTGGGAGAGTGTTTAAGAGAGAGTTCTAGTTAGTGGAGTGTGAAAGATTCACAAGGTTATTCAAAGGTGAGAATCCTTTTATTTCGCTTTTAATTGAGCAAATTATTGCATCCAGTCACCGGACGGGAGATAGGTCCGGATATTAATAAAATATAATTTTAAATTAAGCGCATTAAAAGCGCAGGTAAAGCACAGGTAAAGCGCAAGTCAAAACGCAGCCAAAGTACAACAAAAGCGTAATTAAAGCGCAAGTCAAAAGCGCGGGTAAGATGATAAATTTTTATTGGATGTCCGAACCTATTCTCCGCCTCCGGTGACCGGATGCAATAATTTGCCATACTGATGTATGATTGTATGACAGCCAAAATATAAATGGGACATTAAAAATAGGAAATAGAAATTTATATTGACACTTTCTTAATATTATTTTTCTCAAAAATTAATTATTCTAAAAGAAATAAATAAAATTTATCAGAATATTGATTGAGATCATAAATTTACTTCTTCTAATCATCTCATCAAATATATTTGAATGAGTGTCCATCTCCAATTAATTATTGATGAGCAATCTTTTTTTTAATTCAATGTGTTCTCAATAAAATATTAATTTTGAAATTCAATCTATATTTTTAACACAGATTCTTTCTCCAAATTAAAAAAAATTTCAAGACTGAGGCTTCATTTGGGACGACTTTTTTATTGCTTTTTAAAATAGAGTTTTAGTTAAAAAATTTTAAATTGTGTAATAAAACTCCGTTTTAAAAAACAATAAAAAGTCACCCCAAACGAAGCCTTAATCTATTCCTTCATCCTTTCTTGTAGAACTTGAACCACATTTTGTAAGAAAAGTTCATGTCTTTTCAATGTGGATACATATTTTATAAAACACATTTCATGAAGCATCTTTTTATATTAAAAAACACACATATTCATGAAACATTTAGTATCAAAAAATATATTTATTCATGTCACATCTTTATCTCTATTAATTTTATGCAATATAAATAAAAAGTGTTCTTATAATATAAAGTTATTATTAATACATAATTTAACATTTATATTATGTCACATTTTTTTAACAATAGTGTTCAATTAATATATTATAGTACTAAGGTGATGAAGAATAGACCAATGGACCTAGCTATAATTGAAGCTCCAATAAATTTGACCATTAAATTAAATCTTAAATTAATAAATCAAAATTATTAATTTCATTGATATTTTACTATAAATATAAAATTGCATTCTTGAATTTATAGTATAATTTACTCAACTTAAATTATTGAACAATCCTTTGATTTAATTTTTACATATAAAATAATACTTTATAAAAAATTCATAATTATAGTAGTTATTTCTATCACTTCTCTAACTACATCTATAGTCTTGAATTTCAATTAATTTCTCTAATGAATAATAAATTTTGTGATCTTATTATAAAATTTGAATACTCAATTGTTCAAGTTCTACATTAATTATTCAATAGAACTAATTTTCTTACTTTTAAAATTTAAGGAAATTGATTTGAAATGTCACAAATAGGAGTTTATTAATGTAATGCCTCATAATATAATTTAGATGAATTATTCATTTTTATCTTTAAACAAAAACCACTAGATTTATCTATTTGTTTTATCAATAATTAAATATAGTTAGAAATGAATCTATTAATCAAAATATCAATATACATCATTTATACTCAAAAAAACATTTGGAGTTACACAATCTGCAATATATAATCTATCAGCTCCTGACTACAAAATAATAAATAAACAAAATAAAACAAAATAACAAAAAACCTTAAGAATCCTATAATTGATCAGTCCTTTGTTGTTGATTCCCTTCTTTGACCTGAAATAATTTAAACCACATGTAATGAGCTAAAAAGTCGAGCAGATCACTAAATCTTATAATTGAACTTTAAGCATAATAAAAAGTAATATGCATGTCATATAGTAGTTCATAATAAGAATGGTCAATATGATCATGAATATATGTAGAAATAGTATACAATAGGAACTAAATCTATGAAATAGTATAATAGTATTGTGCAGATGCTAGTAAAGTCGTACACTATAAATACAGTGAAAATCTACAAATCAATAAACTAATAAACTAGTATAGATGTCAAATAGATAAAATAATCATCATAGCAGTACTATCAATTAATAAGATAATCATATAAATCAATAAAACTAAAGCATCTATAATAACTGCTAGAATCATATCAATAAATTGTTGGGATTGTTGTAACTTAGTTTTTTTATTGTTGAGATTATTATAATATGTTTATTTTTTATGATTCCAAATATTATTACTTTAATTATAGTTTCTCCTAACATATTTTGGATATATTACTTTTGTTATTTGTGTGTACTAACAATTCAGGAAAATCATACTCCAGATTGCTGAAGACTTCAAATCATATTAGATTAGGGTTCATTGTAAATGGAGTCTATATTTTTTTATTTTATTGAGTCTGACAGATTGTGATTGTAATTGAGTAACTATGGACACACACACACACACACACACACTAGGGGTGTTTAAAATTTATAATTTTTTAAAAATTATTCATACTATAAGATTTAATTTTGTACGAGACAATTTGATCAATTATTCTCTCCTACGAGCAGTTAAATAGAGAAGAAAATTTTTTTGAGTACTGATCATACTGTACGAATCCTTCTTCGTACAAACGATGTCTAGAGTACGAAAAGAACAGGTTCATTTTTGTCCCGACGAACATCAATTTTTTTTAAATGGTTCATACGGTACGAAGTTAACTTCGTAGAGACTATATATAAAGTATAAAAAGAATGGGTTCCTTTTCATCCTAATGAACATCATATTTTTCTAAACGGTTTGTACTGTAGATATCCAGAGTGCGTAAAGAATGAGTTCCTTTTCATCCCGATGAACATCAAAATATTTTGAACTAATCCTACTGTATGATGCACTGTTCATTCAAATGATGTCTAGAGTACAAAAATATGAGGAACCTTTTCATCCCGATGAATCAGAAATTTTTTTTTAATTGTTCATACAGTACGAACATGGTTCATATTAGGCGATTATCGTGTACAAAAATATTTTGTACAAGTTCGTATGTAGCAATTTTTGAACTATTCGCGCGTACGAATTACGATCATACTGTAAGATGGTATATGCTCAAAATAGCAATTTTTAATTTTCTAGACAATTTTTCATTTCTTTCGTATAAAATGTCCATAGAAACTGACTTTAAAATGTTCTTCTTCATAATTTCTTTGAGAGCAAGTGAAAGAGTATTTTGGGATAGTATTTTAGAAAGAATTCTTGCAAGTGGAGTGTGAAGGGTTCACAAGGTTACTCAAAGATAAGAGTCTCTTTTGTATTTTGGTTACTTCTCTTCCTTTATTCTTTCTAGTTGCTCGAGAGAAGATCTTTGAAGAAGATCTGGTACTATGCCGACACTTGGAGGGTGTGAAAGGATGGCGGTACTTTGCCAACACTTGGAAGGTGTGAAAGGATGATGGCACTCTGCCGACACTTGGAGGGTGTGAAAGGATGACGGTACTCTGTCGCACTAGGGATTTGTAAAAGAGAGAAAAGTTATAAAGGCTTCTCTACCTGGCTGTGGGGGCTAAAGAAGAGTGAGTCACTTTGATAATAATGAAATACCTAAAGAGAGATTCTTCAGAGAGTATACGTAGGTCTTGTTTGATCGAACCACTATAAACTTTTATGTTTATTTTTATTTCCACACTTTTATTTTTCAACATTTTATATTTTATAGTTGAAAATTTATTTTTGAAAAATATTTGAAAATTTTTAAAATACCAATTCACCCCCCCCCCCAATACCAATTCCCCCCCCCCCCCCTCTTGGTTAGCCTTGAGACATTTGCATATGTTTAACAATATATAAGGACTGTACAAGTAGTATCAGAGCTTTGTTTTAAAACTATAAGTTTATACTACTTTTTGAAAACAAAAAGGCTACTTTTGAAAAATGCAACACGCATGAAGGGTATTCGATCACTAGACCTCTGTTATTTGATAATATCCCTTTCAATTTTTTAGAAAATATGTATGTATACTTTTCTTTAATTGCTTGATTATTGCATGTGGATTTTAGTTCATGATGGGTATACTAGGCCAACTAGACTTGTAGATAGCATTAGAGTTGAAACACCCTTTACTAACTAGACTGTAGAAGAATGAGACTTAGCACAATTAATCATAAAATATTTAAATAGTTTCTTTTGTGCACTTAAGTCTGAATATTACATGCAGGTTTCTACTTGTAAATGTGGAAAAGATATTTGGGATAGACTTTGTATTACATACAAATGGACTAATGAAGTGAAACAATCTAAATTAAATATCTTATTACATGATTATAAATTATTTCACTTGAAACCAAATGAATCCATATCTGACATGAACACAAGATTCACTCAAATAGTTACTTCTTTGCATACATTAGGTAAGGAGCTAATGAATGTTAAAATAGTTAATAAAATACTTTATTGTTTACCTACTGCTTATGATACTAAAATTATTATTATTATAGAGTCGAAAGATTTAACTGTTTATTCCATTGACAATATTCTTGGATCACTAATTGCTTACGAGCAAGGAGTGACTCAAAGACAAATTGATGTAGGAGAAAAATGAAAGGAAAAGAACATAGCTTTGAAAATGGATGACTCGAAGAGTGGTCAGTCACAACCTAAGGATGAGGATGATATTGCCTTGATGACAATATAATTTATGAGTTTTTTAAAGAGGAAGCAAAAGAGACACCAACAATGGAATAAATTAGGGGTGTCAATTTTTGACACGACCCGAATCTGACCCAGAAAAATCTGGGTTAGGGTCAACCCGGACCTGAAACAGGTCGGGTTTGGGTTCAACAAATCAACCCATTTTAAAAAATGGGTCGGGTTCGAGTTGACCGAGCAACTTAAAATTGACTTGAAAATGACACGAAAACTCCTATTTGACCCAGAAACCCCATTTTGACCTAATTTTGACCCAAAAATCAAAGATTAACCCAATTTTGAGCTAAAAACTAGAATTTTAGGTCAACTTCGGGTCATTTATTTTGGGCCGGGTTGACCTAAACAGAATCGGGTCAGGTTCGGGTCCAAAAAGCTGACCCATTTTTAAAAATGGACCGGGTTCGGGTTGACCTGAATAGTGCCGGGTCAAATCCGGGTTCGACCCGAACCCGACCCATTGACCCGAATTGACACCCCTAAAATAAAGGTAAGTTCCACAAGAATGTTAAGGTTTTTAACGATGTTATTTGCTATGAATGCAAGAAACTTGGACATGTCAAATTGGATTGTCTCAATCTTAAAGCCACTCCTAACAAGGAGAAGGTGTAAGGGAAAGTGAATGTGAGAAAGAGCAAGAAGAAATTTTAGCGAGCTTTTTGGGCAGATTTAACTTTAAATTCATCAAAAATAGAAAAGGAAGAAGAAGTCACCAATCTATGCTTAATGGCTGATAATCTTGATCAATCAGATCAAGAGGAGGTATGTGACTTAAGCTATAATAAATTATTAGAAGTTTCTGAAAAAAATTATATAGCATATATAAAACTCAAGAAAATGCATGTTAGATTAAATCTAGATTTTCAAGAATTATAGAAAGAGTACGAAATCTTTATGAAAGATCATGCGTAGACTGATAACAACCACATGAGCTTATTAGATGAATTTGATTATTTGAACAAATAAAATGAGTTATTAAGGTCATCCTATATTGAATTGGAAAAAGAATTTTAAACTTTTAAAGATAAATATGAAATTAGATAGCACTATTTGAAATATGATAATAATGTATTAGAAGATGTAAAAACATTTCTTAGAGTGAATGTGAAAGCTCTTGAGGATAATAGGATTTCCCCTAAACTTAAAGATTTTACTAATCCAATTTTAAAGTTAAAAATCATAAAACCTAGGAAGAGACAATTTTATTATCGGAGATTAATAATCCCTTTTCCTGGAGTTAAGTGCTTTTCTTGTGGAATGATTAGGCATATTTCACACACATGTACTACACATAACAAAACTCATTTAGTGTGGAGACCTAAGATGCATAAAACAAATCATATCATACATACATCTAGTTTAATTTTGCCAAGAGGAGAACCCAAATTTATTTGGGTTCCCAAGAATAACATTTGATTGTTTTGTAGAGACGCTCTCATATAAGACCTCGTGAGAGCATTTCGTACCTGGACAGTGATTGCTCGAAGCATATGACTAGAGACATAACACAATTCATATCGCTAGAAGCCAGGAATGGTGGTAAGGTTACACTAGGAGATAATACCAGTAGGAAAGTGATGGGTACAGGTATAATCAGTAACTTGAATAATTTTTTCATTGAAAATGTGTTACTTGTTGAAGGCTTAAAAAATAATCTCTTGAGTATTAGTTACCTATATGATAAAGGGTATAGTGTTAAATTTTTTTCTACTGGTTGCATATTAAGCCAAAATTGAATTGATGTACTACATGGAAATAGATTAAACAATATTTATATACTAAATTTAAATAGTATTAAATCTCCTAATGCTTTCTATTTAGAAATAATTTCGCATGAATCATGGTTATGACATAGGATTCTTTGTCATGCTAGCATGAAAAATCTTAGAAAATTTATCTAAAAAGAACTTGTTAGAGGTATACGGTACCGTATACCACTACTAAGGATCACCTTTGTGATGCATGTCAACTAGGAAAATAGTTGAAGTCCTCATTTCATTCTATTAAGGATCTTAGAATTAGCTAACTATCACTACATAAAACTTACGTGTTACCAACGGCCAAAATTCGTCGAAAAATGCCCAAAATCCATCAGAAATTAGCATTTCCGGCGGATTTCCGACTAATTTTTTTCCGACGGTAAATTGCGCGTCGAAAAAATAGTTGCGGTGTAAAATAGGCTACCAAAAATATTTCCGACAGATTAATTCCATCGGTATAATTTCTGGCTGACTATTTTGCACCGGAAATAAAAAAATAAAAAAATACTATAATAAAAGGAGAACTAATGGACCGAGCAACTCACTATCGGGCTGCGGCTGCACCTGCCCCGCTAAACCCAAGAGGGCTCCAGCTAACCCCGCCTACGCCAGACAAATGCCCGCCCCGCGCAACTCGGTCCGTCTTCGACAGGATTCGAACACTCGTCGATCCTGCATCAAGGCCCCAACCACTATGCCGCTTATTTAAAACTATTACTTTTACTTCTTTTATTTTATTTAAACAAAAACTGACTATTTGTTTAATAAAATTAATTAATGTAATCTAATTTAATAAATTTATTTTAACAGACCTAATTAATTTAATTTTACAAATAATTATTAATTTAATTTTATAATGAATTATTAATTATTACTTAATGAATTTAATTTAATAAAATATAATTAAAATAATTTTATTTGATAACAAGTTATTAAATTATTTAACTTAATTTAATAAAATAATTAATTATTAATATTTATTATAGTCTTTTTTAAAAAAAAATTAATTTTCGTTGGAAATTCCGTCGGAAATAAATCTGTCGGAAAACCAATCAAAAATTTCGCCGAAAATTCACCAGAAAATCCGCTGAAAATGTTCCGTCGGTAATCCACTGGAATATTTGACGAACTTATTTCCGCTAGAAAAAAGTTATTTTCTTGTAGTGTATTGGAGATTATTCATATGGATCTTTTTGGACCAATTAGCATTATAAGTCTAGGAGGGAAGGTATGCAGATTTATGATAGTTGATGACTTTTCAAAATTCATATGGGTTAAATTTTTATTTAATAAGAGTGAATCATTTGAGGAATTTAGAAACTATTTATCTTAGATTCTAAGAAAACTAGGATGTAAAATTTTAATTATTCAAAGTAATCACGGAGGTGAATTTGAAAATGAAAATTTTAAGAATTTTTGTAAAGAAAATGAAATTGATCATAATTTTTTTGCACCTAGTACCCCTCAGTAGAATGGGATAATTAAAAAAAAGAATAGAATATTAATTGAAGCCGCTAGAGCCATATTGGCAGAATATTCACTTCTAAAATATTTTTGTGATGAAGTGATTAGTGCAGCTTGTTATATTCTAAATAAGGTGAATATTAGATCGAAATTGAATAAAATGCCCTTTGAGCTTTTTAAAGGTGGAACACCTAATTTGTCGTATTTATATATTTTTGGATGTAAGATGTTCAAACATAATAATGGATAATCTCCTTCAAGAAAATTCGATCTAAAATCAGATGAAGTAATTTTTCTTGGATACTCTAATGTTGGAAAATCATATAGAGTGTTTAACAAAAGAACTTTAGTAGTTGAGAAGACCATATATATTGTATTTGATGAATCTGTCATTTTTGAAAAGCCAAGTTTGAAAGATGGTCATAAAGAAAATAACTCCCAATGGATTGAAAGGATAAATTTGAAAGAAAATTTGGAGATGTAAAATCCTTTGCCTAAAAAATTAAAATCTTCTAAAAATTATCCTAAGGAATTAATTTTAGGTGAACCTAGTGAGGGTGTTAGAACTAGGCATGGACTTAACAAAGAGGTTAATCATTCTGTCTTTATTTCTATGATTGAACCCACAAATATTAATCAAATACTTTTAGATGAATTTTGGATTTTGGCCATGCAAGAGGAGTTAAATTAATTTGTAAGAAATGATGTTTGGGAATTGATTGAAATGCCAAAATATCAAAGTATAGTTGGAACTAAATGGGTGTTTGAAAATAAAATGAATGATTTAAGATATGTGATTAGAAATAAGACTAGATTGGTGGCTAAGGAGTATAAATAAATTGAAGGTATTGATTTTGAATAGACTTTTGCCCCTGTAGCTAGACTTGAAGCAATTAGGGTTTTGTTAACATTTACCTATTTTAGATGTTTTAAACTGTTTCAAACGGATGTTAAGAGTATCTTTTTGAATGGAGTGATATAAGAGGAGTTTATATTGAGCAGCCTCCAGGCTTTAAAAATTCTAAATTTCTAATCATGTATATAAATTAAAAAAAATATTATATGGATTGAAATATGCACCTAGGGCTATATGTATGAGAGATTAAGCACTTTCCTATTAGAGATATCTTTATAAATGAAAGTGTGGACACCACACTCTTTTTGAAGAAATTAAGAAGTAACATACTCATTGTTTAGATATATATTGATGTTATCTTTTTTGAATTTATAAATAAAAATTTTTGTGATGATTTTCTAAAATTATGAGTAGTAAATTTGAGATGAGTTTGAAGGGAGAAAAATAATTTTCTTAGTTTTAGTATTAAGCAAAATGAGAAGCAAACTTTTATTAGTCAGTTAAAATATATTAATGACAATCTCAAAAAGTATGAAATGGATAATGCTAAACTAGTAACTACACCAATGAGTTTCTTAGTTCAGTTGGATAATAACCCAAAGGAAAAATTTATTGATAAAAAAAAATTAGAGGTATAATTAGATCATTATTTTATTTGACTACTAGTAGACCTGATATAATGTTTACTATTTTTTTTGTATGCTAAATTTCAATCTAATCCAAAATAATCACATTTGACAGTAATGAAAAGAATTTTAAGAAATCTTTTGGGAACTCGAAACTTAGAAATTTTGTATCATAAGTACAGTTGTTGACCTCGATTTTCACTAATTGTCCCTCGACCATACTTGATCGAGCCACGATGAGTCGAATGCGAGTTGAATCGACATCAATTAGAATTTATTTTTGAATTGACTCGAATCGAATCGAATTTGACTCAATTGCACTCGTTCAATTTAGATAAAAATATGGCGACCCCGTCGGGCCGATTTATTCTCAATTGATATTATTTTTGAGTTTAATATCATTAAAATAATTTAATTGAGCCACATTAAACCCGAAATCATCTTGATTTGAGTCAAACCAAATTTGATTTGAACTCATAACTGATCTAAGGTTATCCAAATTAATTCCAATTAAACTCCAAGAAGCTTTCTAATATATTTGAATTTAATTCCTAAATCAAGTAATTATATCGACGGTTGTGAGCGAGTGTGGTCTTCTTTTCAGCCAGAATCTCACCATTCAGGAGATTTTTGCGACTCGAACAGGTATTAAGCAACGAGCGAAGCTGTTTACGATGATTTCAAAAGCCATGTATAATGGAAAGAAAGGGTGGGCTTCCTTTTTGGGGATCTACTGACACTTATCCCAGATGAAGGCTCTCGGCAATTGGGATATCGGCATTTTTTTATGGCACTAGTACCCCCTCTCTCCATCTCTTCCCTATTCGCACAAGCAAGAGAAAAAGGCCGAAGCCCCTCCATTTCTCCGCTCCATCTCTATTGCTCGCGAACTCCATGATTATACCGAAGCCCAGCCTCCGCTTCTCCTCTGTTCGAACCGAGCCAGGACCGAAGTCTCGTCACTTCTATTGCGTGGAAGCTGATGACTCCCTTTTTCCCTTGGCAATGTAATCTCTTCTCCCTATATTTCTTCTTCTCTCATCCCTTCTTCTTCTTCTTTTTCTTCTTATTCTTTATTTCCTTCTTCTTCTTCTTTCTTTCTTTTTGTTCTCTTCTCTATTTCTTTTATTTATTTTTGTATGAGTCATTTTGTCACTCTTGTAACTTGTTCTCTTAATGATTTTTCCAAAGTTCATGTGTGAATAAATTATTTCTATTATCCCTCTCATAAGTGTTGATGATGCCTCTTGATAGTAAGTTAGGGAAATACCTTTGAAAATATGATAAAGGAAGATGAGTACTTGCTTTATCGTTGAATGGTATTTATTGTTGTAGTTTGTGCCTTGTTATCCATAAGTTGAATTTCATTGCAAGAATATGAGATATAGATTTATCGAATGATTTTTCTCCAAATGCTAGTTTTTTGTGTATATGTATAAATGTGAGTATAGTTTGGGAAAGCTAAAGCGTTCATACATGATCACATGCTTCTATTGTTTCATCAAAAAGTTCCTTAAGATAGTCTTACATATAGATTTGCTATCTAAGTGATGCATACAAAGGGGTGCATATAAATAAAGCATGTTTATATTATATTTCATCCTTACCTCTAAAGACTTTGTATACTTGAATCGTGAGAAATGCATGCTTACTCGTATATGCTATGAAACGATTGTTCTAAGTTATATCTATTATTATATGAAAGAGATATGTTCTTATGCCCTTAAAAAAAAAATACATTGCATGTGAAACTAGAAATGCATACCCATGTTGATGTTGAGTTCTAGCAAGTTTGTTCTCTTATTATGGTTTTGTGGCAAATATATATATATATAAAATCATCGTGTTCCTTAACATTTATCTCCATGAGTAATTTCTAGTTATTTCATTCTTTTACAATTGAGCTATGATTTAAATCGTGAATTTGTTTTAGTCTTTTGGAACATGTACACAATACTAGATGCATTTTATTTGTTGACTTCATAAATCATATCCATTGCATTTACTTAGTTATTAATGGTAATTTAGTTGATTGTGCATGAAACCAATCTTGTTTGCTCAACTAGTCATCATTAATAAAAGCCCATCATGTCATTTCATATTTCATCCTAAACATCGCTATTTATAAACTTTCCAGGTTTCATATATTGAAGTTCATTCTCATGTAAGGTAGTGCATGCTTATCATGTGGTTACAACTATTATTAGGTTATACTCTTCATCTGATAAAATCATGTTAAACTTATTCTTTAATAATGTTATTGGGAAAGAATTGAAACTCCTTTCGTGGTTGGTGATCTATTTTCATAGGAATTTTACCTATGTGTTACATCACTACTACGAGCCACAATCAAATCATGTGACCAAATATATAATTCTTTCGTGGTGTCTAAATAACATTTGCATGTCTTATAGCTTCAAGAGAGATGTTTATGAAGCATGTTTAGTATCATTTATATAGCACCTTATTTATATCATTTATGATCGATTGAGAAAATTTGTACATAAAGGTATGTTTAGGATTGTTCATTGCTTATATAAATTGTTTCTATGTTGATAAATTTTCACATGCTTTATGTATAACATGGTTTACCGCCAATCCCCTTTACTTATATTAATGAATTTCACATGCTTTGAATTTATTCTTCTTGCACACTATGTGATAGCAAGTTTTTATATACTCACTATGTAGATGCATGTGTTGTGTTAATAAATTACTATGTGATCCATGGATCATTTGCATGGGAACTTCTAAGTGGGCACGCCTGGGTTAGGTACGCCTTGATAGTCCTGTAGAGACTCTTCATTGTATTGCCGAATGGTTACACATTAGCACACAAATCTGACTGCTTTTACTTTCCCACCCAAATATACTTGCTAGGATGTTTAGTTAGCTGGCCATAAGTTAGTCCACTAACAAACCTTTGGCCTTGTAGGCTAAAGCTTGCCCTCTTATCATGAAACCTAGAGACCTTTATGATCATTTTAGGCCTGTAGTGTAGGCCACCCATGTGTGTCATATGCATCATTTTTTCGCACATGAAGTTGGCACCGCTAGGATGTTTTTCTTTGGGTTTTAAAATGATTAAATAACTCTAAAAATTACTTCTTAATGATTTTTGGGCCTCTAAATGTCTTTCACAAACATGCTAAGAAAAATGTACAAAAATGAAATAAAATATAAGCTCTAGTATGGAAGGTAGCTTCTTTTGATTAGCTTCATGATTGCAACCCTTTAACAATTAGTGTGTTTGGTTACTATTTAAGCTTAGTGTAGAACAGTTGTCATGATTTTGATTTGCTCCAAAAATGACATAAAAGGATCTCAAATAGTCACAAAACTAACTAATAAATTCATAATCAATTTTAGATCATTAATGAACCAATCTTAATGATTATCTTTTGCTAAAATTTGTTAAATAACAAACATAATGCTTAATAACTAGATGATTACCTAGCAACTCGGGCCTACGAAGCTATTAACTTAGTTCCAAGGAGGGTGAAATAAACCTCATAGCCCTGGTTTAACAATGGTAATTGTCGTTTAACTTAAGTAAGCAATAATAAGCTACCAACGAATTAAACCCTTCCACTCAAATCTTAACTAATTTAAAAATATAAGAAGTACATATAAAATCTAAGCATTAAGTATTAAAATTGGCTAATAAAATATAACCAACACATAAGTCTCTAATTGAATTCATAAATTATTACAACTCCTTAAAATTCTTCAATTAATCTATAATCTCTAAAATTCCCTTAACCAATATTCATCTTTAAAATTATTAACCACTCAAGTAGAATCTTAAATATGTAAAATACCTCTTTCACCCACTCCTTATATGATAACCTACATTAATTAAGTTGAAACTAAATTAAGATCATTAAAATCCTTTCAACCAACCTTCTTGTGTTTAACAAAGCATTAAGATACTAATATTTGAACTTTAACTAAAGTCTCCTAATTATAAGTAAACCAAAACAAACCTATTGGTGGAGCAAATGAATTTCAAGATATGCCTTAGCACCTTAACCTATATGGAATTTATATTCACCTTTGTGCTTTAGTTTAAAAAATGTACAATGGTCTATATAAATTGTCCCTCCTTTAGAAAAATTCAATCCATCTTTAGGGACCTAAACCAACTACCTTAACCACCCAAGTGTTATAACTTAGGTTAGGTAGAACCCATATACATCTCTATAGATAGTATGTCATTCCACTCTCATGTCAGCTTTTAAAAATAAATTTACCTTAGACATAAGAAACTTAGGATTTTCTTTTCATGGTGGGTAGTAGGATTATCTTAGTGGTGTCACCTTTAGCCATTCCTCGAGTCCTAGATTATTACCAAGGGAAGTAATAACCAACCCTTGCCACCTTTCAATAATTTCGGCCTTAATTAGGAGCATGATTGAGGATGGGCCATTTGCCCCTTAATTCCTTATAATTTTAGTATAAGTTAGGGCTTAAGATTTTAGGCTCTTTATAATTTAATAACTCAAATTTTAATCCTAAGATCAAGTTTTAATTAATTCATCCTAAATGGTAAGCACTTAAATAGAAGCGTGAGGGTTAATAAATTAAATAATAAGAATTCGACCTTATAAATCAAAACCACTCACCTATTTTAGGGTAGTTAGATACACATTTTTTCACACACTTAGATGCTGGATAGGACACCGTTTATAGGCATTCTAAGGTAGGTTGTAGCTAAGATAATTTTTAACACTTTTTTTCTTTTATATTTTGCATATGTGATGATATGATGATTGTTTTTGGTTTGGATTGTTTTTTTTATTACTTTCTTTTCTTTTTTTTATTGGTGAGTGGGCACTTGCCCTTAAGTGGTTAGATTTTTTTTAAGAAATATCTTCTGCAGGTGGTCATGTTCCTAAAGGCCAACATAATAATCTTGTTATCATAAATATGCTCTTTAATATATACCGCGAGGAATGCTAAAAAGCCCTTGGAAATATGACCCTGAGGACTAGATTCTGGATGATGTGTGATTTTTGTTATAATTATGCTAATACGTATTTTTTGTAGGGGATCAATGTAATTTTCTTTCATATAAAATGTAATTTGATCTAAAGTGTTGTGAAAGCATTTAAATGAGGTATTTTTAATGTGTTAGGGATCCAAAGAAAAAAGAAAATCCTTTATAAGGAATTTCTTCTCATTTCGATATCCTATTGGATGATGCAACACAAGAAGCTTGAAGGTAAAGAAGATGAAGATAAACAAAATACCTCATTTTTAAGACTTTTATCATTTCATAGGGATAGAATCCGGGTTGTTGTCGGTGGAGCTCGGCCACCTCTACTTTTCAGTACTTCTTGGGCTATATAATAAGTGGCACTTGCCACGGACTTTTGGATACTCTGATTAATATTATTGATGTGATGATGTGTTTACTGTACTTGCATATTAAAACTGCATGCTTTTTTTAAAGTTTCTTAAATTATTTTGTTTGGGTGTGGCTCAGTCGGACTCAACGTTAGGCTCTTTAGGATGTTAAATTTTCTACAAATTTAAAATTTATTTAAGTAAGATAAAAAGTGAATATAGGATTAAAATCAATCAATTTTTCTAAAAAAATTATTAATGCATGACTCCTTTAAAGTGTTACTTTTAAAAATTACAATAAGTAAGCCTTGCTCACTTCGCAGTGACTATTGGCCAATCATAATTGGCCCTAACCTCACATGCATAGCCTTGAGTCAACATATAGATTTTTCTTTTGCAACATAGAGGGATAGTTTAGTTTGTATTGCATAGTACCATTCATGGTCGGTTTTGATACATATTTCTTTTTCTGTGCCTCCCACCACTCTTGCATTTACATAAGAGTGAACAACATGGATTTGATATGCTAGGTGGAGTTTAGCTGGTACCCCTTTCTGAGCAGAGTGGTAAATCTAGGTCGGGGCTGCTTAGATCCCTTGTGGGATTTAAGCTGTAAGTCCCCTTGCGACAGATTGCATTACTTAGGTTATATATGTTAGTATTATGTGTACAATACCATAGCTTTTATAGATTTAGGATTTAAGGCTAGAAGTATAAGTGTACCGCTATATGCCTTATAGGTGGGTGAGTTCTCTATTCTTTAGAGCCTATGAATCCCATCCATCCGCGTCACACAGATGACGCCACCTCCATCTTTCTCTTACGCATGCTTGAGGTTCTATGTCTTTTTCTTCAGTTTTCTCTTATTTAGACCGATCAGATGTTGATATTGAGCCGCGTATGATAATTAAACTAAATTGAATATATCTTCCCCTTTGATTAGGAGAGCCTACAAATTCCCCTATGCACTAAACCTATTTTGAGAAAATAATATAACATCACTAATCGAGAGTTTTCATAGACTGATGTCTAAGATATAAATAACCACGGAGGCTTGCACCCGTGGAAAACCGATCCCCACATAAAAATAAACCCATTCGAGCTGATGTATCGAATGGGGGAAATCTTGTGATATTTTGGGTTATATATATTATTATCCATCAAAGTGTGTAAGCAAAAGCCGCTATCTCTCATGGCTAATCGTATGTATGGCTTCATCTGCTCTTCTATTGTCATGCTTATATCGAGTGTAAAGGCCTACGATCATTTTATCCTACGGGATAGTGTGGTCGTACCCTTTGCTTTTGAATCCCATAAGCATAATCCTTTTGGAGACCCACAGATTTCTGGCGACCACGGTGGGATAGATTTCTCTCTCCATCTTTAGATGTTATATTATTCTCTCTCATGTGCACTCTGGTTTTTAGTGCTCCTTATTTAGGTTCTTTCCTTTCTAGCCTTTGTAGGCTATTCCGTCCCTTCCTTCTCTCTTTCCTTCTCGCGATTTTGTTTTACGCTAATTATTATAGTTTGTGTTAGCAGACAGTGTAATGGCGTACTCTGGTCCTTCCGTTACTTTTTACTTTGGCTCTGACTCGTGGGTGACACTCCCTGAGTCCCTGCTCTCTAGCCTACCTGTTGGGGGGGGATCACCTTCGGATCCTTTACTGACTCAGCTTACGTCACCCTTGGTGGGCCAACCCCCTTCGAGGCTGCTGCCTTCTCTCCCCCACAGAGGAGGGGGCGTGCATCCATGCACCCGTTTGGATGTCTGGTTGCTCGGTAGCCAGCTCAGACACCTGCACTTCACATTACTGTTTATGTGTAGCCAGTACGCCCAATGGCTAGGTAGCTAGTACCTAGGCCACTCCCTGTTCAGCCAGTTTGATCAGCGGTTAGACTGCCAGCTTCTATATCTCCAGTTGCTCATATGGCTCCAACCCCTCAGCACCGGTAGCCAGCAGTTCCTCTTCCAATTATCCCGGTAGAGGCTGCTTGTGCTCGGGCTTCCCCTCCTCCTTCCTCCTCTAGGAAGAGGGTTGCTCAGATCGAGCTTCCTCCACCCCCTACCCATCAGGTTTCTATTTTCACCTGACTGTCTCACCCTGAGACTATTGAGGAGACCCTAGCACTCCCTTCTTCAGTAGCTCCTGTCCCTCTTTTCACCATGTCTCCTCCACCTCCGACATTAAGAGAAGGGTCAGAAGGAATAGGAATATGAGATTATATTTGGCGGCATCCGATACAGTTGTTCATCAGATGGTAGTTTCTTTGGCTCACAAGGAGCCAGTTTAGTAGAGGGTGGTTCCCTTACAGGGGGAGCCACATCGACCTATAGTTATCCCATTTTTTGATATTATTGTCACCCCTAAGATCAACACAGTTCAGGGAGGATGCTTCTCACCGCTAGTATGTAGTGGTGACGAGGAGGACGGTATTTGCATTGCGATGACCCCTCGTATCCCCACAACTCTTCCTCATACTAGAGTCCCCAGGGATAGTGTTACTAGGACCCTCACTTAGAGGATCCAAAGTATTATCCATTCGGCATACGGTAGAGGGAGTGTTAGCGAGGAGAGCTTACTCCACCAGATCTCTCATGTGCATGCACAATTGCAGCAACAGTCTGTTAGACAGAGTTACCGATGGCAGAGAGGATAGCCACCACGGCAGCAGAATAGAGTAGCTCCTAATATTAGACACCAAGTAGGTATCCCTACTGTTGGACGACGCCCCCACCATCACGAACGTCGCCCACAATTGGAGCCTATCCGGCCTCAGCTTAGTTCAGTTGTTGTCACCCCCTCCACTCAATTGGATGTTTTTACCGGGTCACATCGTAGTATATGGGTTTGGAGGCATCGGTAGGTAGATCAACCTGTAGAGTCAGAGTAGACAATTGGGACGATTTAATAGATTGATACAGCTCCTTCAGAACCAGTGGTAGTTCAGATGACTCATGATGGTGTAGTAGATGTTGAGGATAGTACCTCGACTTGAGTGGAGCTAGTTCCTATTTCTAGTCCCCCTAAGATCTCCCTCCTATGGGTCCATACATCGATGCCCTTTGTCAGACCATCTCCGATGACCTCCTCGGGGAAGGCTCAGATGAGGACATTCCCGTTCACTGTGTTTGTGTTATTACTAGGCGGGGTACGTCATAGGATAAGAGAGAGCAGTACGATGGCATGGAGGAACAAGGGGAGGCTGATGTACCTTCCACCTCAGCACAGGGTGGACCTCCCTGATTAGTAGATATGGATGCGCCAGTTTTATGGTTGCATACTCAGATGGCAGAGATGGCCAGAGTTATGACGACGATGATTGTCCAGTTGATGGCATTAGGGGCTACACCCTAGGTTGTGGATGTAGGTACTCCCACTACAACCAAAGATGAGCTAGCAGTGCTACAGTTAGTAGTCCCAAAGCCTATAAGAGTTGATAGAGTTTAGAGGACAGTCCTAGTAGCTCCCCCAGCAGTACAATTTGTTGTACAATCTAGAGCCAGTAGATTCAGTTATCATCAGTATAGATTCAGGATATGATTGCATAGAGGGTTGACCAGGCTATCTCTTCTAGAAAGTTTTGAGATTCAGTTAGTAGATGTCATCCTTACTCGGTAGAGTACAAGCGGGAGCCTTACCCCCTGATTTTATTCCTCCTCACTTCTGAGTGTTTGATAGGTTAGGAAACCCAAGATAAAATATGGATTAGTATCGGGCCATATGTTATACATTGGAGGAAATTATGCATTGATGTTGAGATTATTCGTTAGCAGTTTGGTGGCAGTGGCATTTGAGTGGTATGCCGATCTCCCCAACGATTCAATACGTACTTTGGCTGAGTTGGAGCTGTTGTTTTTTCAGAGATTCATTAGTATAGAGCATAGAGTGACAGTTGGTGAGTTAGTATTGACCAAGCAGTGCCCCCATGAGTCTCTACCTAAATATATTATTAGGTGGAGAAATCTTAGCCTTCAGTACGAGCATTAATTTCAGAAGCAACATATAGTTGAGATTCTGTTGAAGAATATAATTGGTCCTATTGCTCCATATCTGAAGGGTTTTAATATCCAAATCTTTTAGAAGTTGTTAATCAAGGTCACTAGTTTGCAGGACAGCATACCTGCTGCAGTCCTTCCTAAGGTTGAGAGAACCCCCACGTAGACCTCAAAGGCATGAGTTTTCAGGGGCACCATCTCCTAGGAGGGTGGAAGTGCATAGCTTTGAGTCTTAGGATAAGGGCAAGAGGCACATGGTTAGTTCAGTACCACAACGACCACCACCACAACCACATTCTCAGCCCAAACCATAGATGCCACCACCAGTACAACCTCTTGTACAGTTTAAGCCACGACCACAAAGTCAGCAGCTTAGACCCTCCTATAAGACTCCAGAGAATCAACAGTACCTACAGGAGAAGCTCAGTAAAGAATATCCCTTTAAAAGGGAAAGTGTAAATAAGATTTTTAAATTTATTATTAAGAAAAATATTTTGACATTTCAATTTAAATATAAACCAAGAGAAGAGGGGCAAACAGAGCATCCACTTTACTATCCTTTTCATCAACATATTGGACATGTCCTTGAAGATTGCTATGTATTCAAAGATAGAGTGGAGAGCCTTATGGCTAGTGGTGAGATTCACCTTTAGAATAGTGATTTGGTACATCCTCAAGGCAAGGTTGCTCATGTTGTTCAGATGATTACAAGTTCCAGTCAGTGTGATGGTCAGAGTAGTGATAGTGGAGCCCCCCTTAGTTGTAGGGAAGAGTGGCAGCTTTCACTTTCTCGCAAGACAAGGGGTATGATCAGACGGGCAATTTAGAGTTCAAAGGCAGTTGAGAGGAGGTCCCTATAGGCTAAGTCGATAGTTGTCAGCCTAGTTGCTTTGCTAGTTTCTTTTTCTTCTTCTTCTGTTGTAGTGTCTACTAAGCATATTTCTTCTACTTCTACTTAAACTAGAAAGATGTATGAAAGAGACAAATTTGTTGTAACTTCTGAGAGGAAGATGAAATCTCTTCTACCTTTTACGCTGAAGGATTTCGTTCTCCCTTCAAATGATGATGAATTAATGAAAGAAAATGATTATGGTTACTTTTGATCTCTTGCTCCTTCTAGTTCTACTTCTCGTAGTACTCGTTATTCTCATATTTTATTTATTTCTAGTAATGATGATGACCCTTCATATGGGAAAGAGTTTGAGTGTGATGAAGAACCTGTATTTACCATTCATGAGGGAGGTTGTTACATGGATTCTGGAGATGAATCCGAGAACACTCTCCAATCACTTTTTATAGAACCAATACAAACCAAAGCATCTGAATCAAATAAGTCCTCTATTGAGTTTGACTCAATACAAGAGATATAATTACGTTCAGGCAAGGTCCTTCCACCCAAAATGACTAAGAATAATAAAAAAAAAGATAAAAATATTATTATCCAATAGGATGATCCTATCCCCCCTCCTCAAGCACAGGTTAAGGAGAAGGGAAAAGGCCCTCAGTTAGATGTTGATTACAATGTGTTGGCTCATTTAAGAAATATCCCTTCTCTTCTTAGTGTTTATGATGCTCTTATGATGTCTTCCGACTTGAGAGAGACTTTGGTGAAATCCTTACTAGAACCAGAGTCCTATCAAGCCTTCTTTGCCATTGAGTCTGTTAAGGATGCATGCTACTTGAAAGAGATGCCATGCATTACATTTTTAGATCATGATCTCCTTTTAGGAATTTCTGAGCATAACCATCCCTTATATGTAACTGTTGAAGTAAATGGTTATGAGTTGAATAGGGTCCTCATTAACCAAGGAGCTTCAGTTAATATCCTTAATCATGCAACCCTACAGAGCCTCTCCCTTGAATATTTGAAATTGACTTCAGATAAGATTATGTTGAAGGGTTTTAATGATCAATTTCAGCGTGCTCTAGGTTCCATTACTTTACCTTTGCATTTTGGAGATCTTTTAACAGAGGCAAAATTTCAATTATTGAGGCTGATACCTCTTACAAGACTCTCTTAGGAAGGCCTTGGATTCATGGGAATGGAATGGAGCCCTCTACACTGTACCAATGCATGAAGTATATGGGGAATGATGTAGAGTTCTCTATTCTTGGAGATACTCAACCCTTTACCGTGCAAGAGGTCTCTATTTACGATGATGCTGAGCATTACATGCCTCAAAATGCTCGTAGACCTCCCACTGCCCAATCACTAGTGATACATACTAGTGTGGTACAGTGTCCTATGCAGTCACTTGCACAGGGTCCTATACAGTTTCTAGTACATGGTCTATCACAGGTTGGTATTGAGGTAGATGTTTCCACTGCAGATCTAGATGGTTCTTCTTTACAGTTTGTAGTTAGGCACAATGTTCCCCCTAGTAGAGTTAGAGGAAGGTATGGTAGAGGTTGGGGTAGAGAGTTAGCTCATCCTTCGAGGAACTTTGACACTCGAGTTCCCCCTCCCCTACATATTTACACTTCCTCTTTGACTGTTGAGTCTGACTCTAATGATGAGATAACTGATGCTTCTCATCATTCAGTTTTCTCCCCCGCATTTAGTGTCGAGGATTATGATTCTTATCCTACATTTCGTAGGTATATAATACCTAAAGGTGGTCTGGTCAATGATAGTGGCTCAGATGATGACGTATAGGTTGGACGTCAGACTGCAAGCCAATAATCCCTTCCTCATCATATATATGGGATGAGAGTCGAGGAGTCCATTCTTTAGCCTTCCCCTACACCATCCACTAGTGTTTGTGGTGCGTTATACTCTAATAAATGCTCTGTGCATGAGTTGCACATGTTGCAACCCATGACCCCGAGCTTGAGATTTTGATGATGGCAAATAATGTCATTTGAATTATCTTAAGATTCATTGAATATTATTTGCTATTATCCGTGAGTACTAACATTTCAGGAAAGATCAAAAGCTACTCAAGACGAGAGGAAGACTCAAGAATGGGTAGATTAGGAGTATGAGTCTGCAATGTATTTTATTATTTATTTTATTTTTATTTTTTTGAGTCTGGCCACAAAATGCATAAAAGACTGAGCAACCATGCACACACACAGGGGGGGAGTGTTTTTAAATGAAAATTTTAGAGTTTTCTTTCTCTGTAGATCGTACTGTACGATGTTATTTTGTACCAAACGATCAGAGCTTTGTAGGATGATTCTGTGAATAGATCGTACCGTACGAACATATTCGTACTGTAAGATATGTTTATTGCCAAAACCCTAATCATCGTTTTAATGTAAGTAAGTTGTTTTCCGCCGCTTGTTCTGTACAAACTTGTTCGTACTGTACGATCATATTTAATTACTTACTTAATTTAACCCGTGATTAGTGCAAGAAATTTGGGCTTAATTATAATTTGAACATCGTATTGTACAAACCCATTCATACAATACGATGAATAGAGACGAATTTATAATAGTCCCGAAGATCGTCCCGGACGATCCCTTCGATTTTGTCTCATTGTACTGTATGATGTTAATCGTACCATACGATGAACAGAGACGATGTCTGATCGTCACGACTCTCATCCAATACGAACAGTATTGCTATGGATAGTACCGTACGATTTATAATCGTATTGTATGAATGTTTTTGAACTATTCATACCACTTTGTACCAGGATGAAGTCTGTTTATACATATTGTACTTTACGATTATAAACCGTACTGTGCGATAATAACGACTACTTTGAGATTTTAGGGATTTTGGAGCCCGTTTTGAGGTGTAAAAATTGTAATGTTTTGTGTGTGAATCACAGAGAGGAGAACATCGTTAGAGAGGGATTCCAAGGGAGAGAGTTCTTGAGAAGTTCTTTAGGGTTTGAGAGAGGAAGGAGAAGGTGAGCATTGTGAGGGAGAAGAGGTGTGAGGGAGATCACACGGTTGCTCCGAACTTGCTGCATCTTGCTCCTTCTGTGGCCCTAGAAGAATTTATGGGAGGATCTCTAAGGAGAAAGGCTCTTCTACATCCGTGACCTCGAGGTTCTCTGCCTTCTCCAGAAGGGACAAAAATGAGAAGGTTCTCTGCCGTCGCCAGGAGGGTAAAAACAGAATTTGGCACTCCGCCACGCCGGGTTAGTGAAAGGGAGTATTGTAAGGGCTTCTCCGCCTTGCCAAGCGGGGCAAAATGAGAGCTATTACTTGTAGTGAAATACCCAGAGCGAAGGACTCCGAAGAGTGGACGTAGGTCATGGTTTGATCGAACCACTATAAAAATCTCGGTGTGCTTTTTCCTTATTGTCTTTTATTACCGCGTGCATTTTATTTTTCAATATTTGATTGGGAAAATTTGTGAAAAAAAATTGTTTAAATTTTCATGTTAAAATTTTAAAACATCAAAAAATTAGAGCTCCTGTTTAGGTTTTAATTATTGTCAAAAAGATTTCACAATTCACCCCCCCCCCCCCCCCCCCCCCCCTCTTGCCCATCTAGTAACTTCAATTGGTATCAGAGCTAGTTTTCAAAAATAGTGTTTTAGAAAACCTTAAAAAAACGATCATGTCGCATTTTGGTAATCGTAACACTACGGAGGGTTATTCAATAACTCGTCCAACACTCTGTATGATTTTTGGAAAATTAGAATGTCCATTTTTTTACAATCTATTGATTACCAAATGTGAATGTTAGTGAATAATGGATATGTTGCACCGTTTAAAACTATTAATGGATTGAAAACTCCTGTACATTTTAATGAATGGAGCAATGAGGATAGGGATTTAGCCCAACTGAACACTAAATGTTTAAATTATTTTTTCTGTGTATTGAAGTCTGAGGATTATATGAGAGTATCTACCTGTACCACTGGTAAGGAGATTAGGGATAGACTGTGCATTACATACGAAGGAACAAATGAAGTAAAACAGTCTAGGCTTAATATTTTACTGCACGATTATGAACTCTTCCGCATGAAACCTAGAGAAATAATATCTGACATGTACACTAAGTTCACCCAAATCGTGACATCCTTGCATGCATTAGGTAGAGAGATTTCAAATTCTGAGAAAGTAAATAAAATTCTTAGATGCTTACCTAGTTCCTATGATGCAAAGGTAACTGCTATCACTGAATCTAAAGATCTTAACGTTTACTCTATTGATAATCTCTTTGGGTCACTCATTGCATACGAGCAAGGAGTGAGTCAGAGACAAAGTGATGCAGGTGAAAAGAAGAAGGACCGAACGGTGGCATTAAAAGCAAGCAACTCAGAAAGTGAAAGCTCTACAGGGATGGAAGATGATGAGATAGCACTAATGACCCGACAGTTCAAAAATTTCTTGAAGACAAAACAGAAGCATCATCAGAATAGCTGGAATAAAGGTAAGAGCTTAAGGTCCAATAAGGTTTCATCTGATACAATCTATTTTGAGTGTAGGAAGCTAGGTCACCTTCGAGCTGATTGCCCCAATCTAAAGAGCCAACCAGCTAAGGAGAAAGGTGATGACAAATCTACATACAAGAAAGGAAAGATGAAGACACAAAAAGCTTTTTGGGCCGACTCTGCCTCAGAATCATCAGAAGAAGAAGCAAAGGATGAGGTAATAAATCTATGTCTTATGGCTAATGATAACCTTGATCAATCAGATCAAGATGAGGTATGTCAACTTTCATATGAAGAGTTATTACTTATTTCTGAAAATATCCATGACTCGTATAAGAAGTTGAAAAAGATGCATGCTAAGCTTAATGTTGAATTTAGTTCTTTACAAACCGAGCATATTAACTTGTTTAAAGAAAATGCTGATTTAGATATAGATCATATGCTACTTCTTGATGAGTATGATGCATTAAATAAGAAGCATATTGAACTAACTGAAACGAAAAAACCTTGAAAACCACTCATGTTGAACTAGAAGAAGTCTTTCATAGATTAGACAAACTTGCATTAGAAGTAGATCATAGTGAGTATTGGTTAAAATTAGAAGTTCATGGATTGACATATCAAAACAACATCTTTCAAGAAAGAATCAAATAATTAGAAAATGAAATTGCATCACTCATATTAGGCCATCCTAGCAAACCCCCAACACAGCATGCATCACACAACTGTAGGAAGAGGCACTATCACTCACATAGATTAGTGAACTCATTTCCTGGTGTTAGGTGTTTCTCTTGTGGCATGTTAGGTCACATAGCCCGCACATGCATAATTTACCGTAGGACACATTTAGTATGGAGACCTAAACTGCATCCATCACAGCATAGCATGTATACATCTCATTCATGCAAGTATAAGGAGGAACCCAAACTCACTTGGGTT
>NW_021319460.1:65594-71485 GCF_001605985.2 Dendrobium catenatum
ACAGATATGCAATGATTTGGAGAACGCTTTACTGCTATTGATCAGCGCTTTGACACTCTCTTTCAGTACTTCCAACCAAACCCACCACCACCACCTACTGATCAGGATCCTCCACTATAAATTATCCTTGTATTATAGTTGTTGTTTCTTTTTAGTATTTGCTCCTCTTTTTGGTGCTGTCAAAAGGGGGAGAATGTTATTGTATCTTTTTTATTTCTATGGTTAAATGCATATTTTTTCTTTCGTACTACATCTTCTTTTATTTTCTTTCTTCTTGTTCTTATGTTTAAATTAAATTAAAAAAATGCCTTTAAAATTTTCTTACAATAAATTATTTGACATCATCAAAAAGGGGGAGATTGTTGCAACCAATGACCCCGAGCTTGAGATTTTAATAATGACAAATAATGTCATTTGAATTATCTTGAGATTCATTGAATATTATTTGCTATTGTCCGTGAGTACTAACATTTCAGGAAAGATCAAAAGCTACTCAAGATGAGAGGAAGACTCAAGAATGGGTAGATTAGGAGTATGAGTCTGCAATGTATTTTATTTTTTATTTTATTTTTATTTTTTTGAGTCTGGCCACAAAATGCATAAAAGACTGAGCAACCATGCACACACACACTGGGAGAGTGTTTTTAAATGAAAATTTAAGAGTTTTCTTTCTATGTAGATCGTAGTGTATGATATTATTTCGTACCGTACGATCAGATCTTTGTAGGATGATTATGTGAATAGATCGTACCGTACGAACATATTCGTACTGTACAATATGTTCAATGCCAAAACCCTAATCGCCATTTTAACGTAAGTAAGTTTTTTTCCGCCGCTCATACTGTACGAACTTGTTCGTACTGTACGATCATGTTTAATTACTTACTTAATTTAACCCATGATTAGTGCAAGAAATTCGAGCTTAATTATAATTTGAACATTATACTGTATAAACCCATTCGTATAATACGATGAACAGAGACGAATTATAATCGTCCTGAAGATCATCACGGACGATCCCTTTGATTTTATCTCATCGTACTGTACGATGTTAATCATATCATACGATGAACAGAGATGATGTCTGATCGTCCCGACTCTCGTCCAGTACGAACAATATTGTTATGGATCGTACCGTACGATTTACACTCGTACTGTACGAATGTTTTTGAACTATTCATACCACTTCATACCAGGAGAAAGTCTGTTTATGCATATCTTACTGTAGGATTATAAACCGTACTGTATGTTAATAACAGCTACTTTGAGATTTCAAGGATTTTGGAGCCCGTTTTGAGGTGTAAAAATTGTAATGTTTTGTGTGTGAATCAGAGAAAGGAGAACGTGGTTAAAGAGGGATTCCAAGGGAGAGAGCTCTTGAGAAGTTCTTTAGGGTTTGAGAGAGGAAGGAGAAGGTGAGCGTTGTGAGGGAGAAGAGGTGTGAGGGAGATCACACGGTTGCTCTGAACTTGCTGCATCTTGCTCCTCCTGTGGCCCTAGAAGAATTTGTGGGAGGATCTCCAAGGGGAAAGGCTCTTCTACATCCGTGACCTCAAGGTTCTCTACCTTCTCCAGGAGGGAGAAAAATGAGAAGGTTCTCTGCCGTCGTCAGGAGGGTGAAAACAGAGTTTGGCACTTCGCCACGTCGGGTTGGTGAAAGGTAGTATTGTAAGGGCTTCTCCGCCTTGCCAAGCGGGCTAAAAGGAGAGCTATTGCTTGTAGTGAAATACCCGGAGCGGAGGACTCCGGGGAGTGGACGTAGGTCATGGTTTTACCGAACCATTATAAAAATCTCGGTTGTCTTTATCCTTATTGTCTTTTATTACTTGGGAAAATTTGTGAAAAAAAAATTGTTTAAATTTTCATGTTAAAATTTTAAAACATCAAAAAATTAGAACTCTTGTTTAGGTTTTAATTATTGTCAAGAAGTTTTCATAATTCACTACCCCCCCCTCTTGTCCATCTAGTAACTTCAGCACACTCTTTATGTGCCACCACAACCTGCTTGGCATGCATCATTATTCCATAGTGTAGGTGTCCCACAGAGTACCGATATATTGGGTCCTATGGAATCTACTGTGGATGATGAGATCATGCAAGTTCCTCGATACTTTTCCCCTTGGGTGGATAACTTTGTTGAGCAGGGTCTAGTCCCTTCGACCTGGCCAGATGAACAAGCTCTACGACAAGCTCGTGTTTGGCGAATTGATCTACCTCAAATTAGGCAAGGTGTAGGTTATTTTGAGAAAGATCAGTTTCCTTCTGCCAACACCCAGGTTGTCTCTCACTCCCGCCCGGTTATTTCCATCTCAGATGATGAAGACCCAAACGATTTCAATAATAAGGTACAAATTTGACATATCTAAAATTTAAATAAAATAAAATAAAATAATAAAATAAATATGAAAAAAAAATAAAAAGAGGAAAAAATGATGATAAACATAAATGGGGTACTCTCCCCTCCCATTTTTATATGGATGATTTTGTTCTTGAATTAAAATATGTATCGAATTAGAATTAGGCTAAGAGATGAAAATCTCTCTCATCTTCCTTCAAACTTTTATCTTGTGGGCATTATTTGCACGTTGATAGATCCACCTAATAATTTTCTTAATCAAGTTATTCATTCTTATCAAGTACTGGATTTGTTTTGTAGATCCTTCCTCCTTTTATAAGAGGGTGAATTTTCCTCTCTTATGCTTGGAAGATGATCTTACAACTGAGAATTTTTTAAAAAGATTTAGAAAGGGAGCTAGTTATAAAAATGAAAATATGTGCAAAGTGCACTGAGGTGAGCAAAAGGGGCACAAAGTGACCCCAAAATGAAAGATGCACAAAGTGAATAAAAAAATACCAATGTGCATCAAAATTGTTGAAATGGGCATAAAATGAGCCTAAAATGAAAGATGCACAAAGTGTATTAAGATGACAAGAAGCGCAAAGCGTGACAAAGTTACAAAAGAGGCACAAAATGAGCCTAAAGTGAATGGGTAAATGGCTTCCCTTTCTTGTAAATTTTTAAATCTCAGAAAATCCATGTATTATTTGATATCTTTGATGCTTGAGTTTGAAATTCATAATTTTGGATTCATCATCGTGCAAGTATGTTCTACTAGATATAAAACTTATGTTATGCAAGAAGATTGTGAGGATTCAATTTCTTCCTCAAATTCAAATCTTTCTCGAGATAGATTTTAATTCAAACGAATATATGTACACAAGGGAGAGAGCCCAATTTAGCTTGTTGGGAACCTCTTGAAAGATCTTAATATCTCTAAATGTGTTATGAGCTTGAACCTCTCCAGTTTCACTAGTCACCTTGAGGGTGATCTCAATTATCAAAACCAACCTTCTCCTTGGATTTTCTTTACTCCCTATTTTGAGTCATGTGATTTCCTTGTATCTAAATCATATGATTTATTTATCTTATCATAGACTCATAAAATTCATCTGTCTTTGAGTATCATGAGTTTTAGCTCCCTAGTTTCACTTGTCACTCCCAAGTATGGTCTAGGATATCAAAATCATTGATTTTGATTTCTTAAGAAATTTGATACTGGGTCCAATACCCAACCTATGTTAATCAGATTGGTTAATGTTGATCTACTCTCACTATATGAATTCCATTCTGTTGCAAATTCGGGTATATGAACTATGTTTTGATGATTGGCAAACACACTTACTTGACTTGTACTGTCTTTTACTACTGAATTTTCAGGAATCAAAGATCGAACGGAAAAACGGAGTCAGCTCAAGATGGGGTAGATTAGGGTTGAGACACTCTTGTAATTTTATTTTTCCCTTCTTAAGTCAATTGTAATCTTTGGTGTGACTGATGCAAAGTAACCCTACACACTCACACTTGAGAGACTTAGAATTTCTATTTTTTACTCAAATTGGCCAGGACGATATTTACATCGTGTTGCAAATCTATGTTCATGACTTATGTTTTGATAATTGACAAACACTATTGATTCTCTTGGACTGCATGTTACTTCTAACTTTTCAGGGATCAAAGATAGGACGAACAAACGAAGCCAGTTTAGGATCGAGTCAGTCTGTACTTTATTTTTTCTCTTCTTGAGTCAATTTGTAATGTTCAAAGAGACTGATGCTAAGTAACCCTACACACACACACTTGAGAGACTTAGAATTTCTATTTTTACTCATATCGGCCAGGACGATATTTACATCGTCCTGGACGATCGGGCTTAAAATAGAAAATGTAAACAATGATTCTTAATTAAGGCAGCCATCATTAACAGATTGTTCTGGACGATACGTGTATCGGCTAGGACGATAAGCTCAAAACAGAAAGAAATTGCCTCCATAAATAATTAAGGTATTCTGTACTTTTTGGTAATCGGCCAGGATGATCTTGTATCGGCCTGGACGATATTCACAAATAATGCCTTAATTGATCAGACAATCAAGAAAGTAATTAAGGATGATTGATACGATCATATCGTCCTGGACGATCTCAGGATTGGCCAGGATGATCTATTCAAAAACCTCAGTTACTTCTGGTCGATAAATATCGGCCAGCACAAATTTAAGGCGATGTGCTGGAAGATCAGGATCGGACAGTTTGAATTCAGGGCGATGCTCTGGACAATTTTCCTCTGATTTGAACTGATCGGCCTGGACGATCATGAGATCATCCTGGACAATCAAGCCAATTTTCAATCGTCCAGTTTGCATTCATGGCGATGCTCTAGCCGATCTTCTGAGATTTGTACTGATCGGCCAGGATGATTTCCATATCATCCTGGATGATATAGCCGGCAACTTGTAATTAATGAGCTCCTTTAAAGCTCTTCTATTTAAGAGCTCTTGTTCGAAGTTTTGATCAATCTTTTGCTGCTGTCTTAACTTGAGAAGATCTTGAGGAGAGAAAGAGAGAGAGGGAGAGAGAGAGAGTCTTATGAGGGGGAGCTTATGAGGGGATTCACAAGGGTTGCTTCAAGGATCGCTCTGCTTCTTCTTCGTCTAGAGTTTATTATCCATGGAAGGGTCGATAGAGGTAAGGATTCAGCATCTGATTATGGTTCTCTGCCAGCTTCAGAAGGAAGCAAAAGGAGATAGGTTCTCTGCCCTACTGGAGTGGCAAAAAGAGATTCTTTGTAAAGGCTTCTCCGCCTAGCTGTGGGGGCTGAAGGAGAGTCACGATTGTAGTGCAATACTCGGAGGGTGCCTTCGGGGAGTGGACGTAGGTCGAGTTGACCGAACCACTATAAATCTCTGTGTTCCTGTTTCTTGCTTCTGCATTTTAATTTCCGCCCTTATTTTTCTTGTGGTGTGATTTTGGTTTATGTGATTTTAGTTTTTTGTGAAAAGAAAATTTTTAAAATACCAATTCACCCCCCCCCCTCTTGGTTAGCTTGGGCTAGTTCTATAGGGCTTAACATCCCTAACGAACTTTCAAGTGGTATCAGAGCGGGATTCATAAAAACTGAGTTTGAAAAACTTTTTGAATTTAGATCCATGGCTAACTTTGTGAATCGTAATACACCGTAAGGGTATTCCATTACCAGACCACCTTTGTTTGATAATATTCCATTTGATTTTTGGAAAACTTGCATGTCTACTTTTCTACAATCAACTGATTATCTCATGTGGATGCTTGTTAATGATAGTTACACACCTCCAACTAGAAAACTAAATGGCCTTACTATTCAACTTCCTTTTACTGAATGGACTTTAGATGATAGGGATCTGGCTCAATTGAATGCAAAATGTCTATATTATTTTTTCTGTGCTTTAAAATCAGAAGACTACATGTGTGTTTCCACTTGCAAAACTGGTAAAGAAATTTGGGATAAATTATGTATCACTTATGAAGGCACTAATGAGGTTAAACAATCCCGTTTGAACATTCTCTTGCATGACTA
>NW_021319460.1:71536-71795 GCF_001605985.2 Dendrobium catenatum
ATGAATCTGTTTCTGACATGTATACTAGGTTTACTCAAATAGTTACTTCACTGTATGCATTAGGAAGAGAACTTTCAAACTATGAAAAAGTAAACAAGATTTTGAGATACTTGCCTTCGTCATATGATGCTAAAATCACTGCAATCACTGAATCTAAGGATTTGAACACTTATTCTATTGATAACTTACTTGGCTCACTCATTGCTTATGAGCAAGGGGTGAATCAAAGAAATCTTGATGCAGGTGAGAAGAAGAAGGA
>NW_021319460.1:81589-106505 GCF_001605985.2 Dendrobium catenatum
CAAGCGAGGGTGCTCTCTTTCCTCTTCACTACACCGATAGTCCTATGGTCGGGTGATTGTTGAGTGTTCACTTTGTCCTACCGACAGACCTATGGTCGGGTAGGGACTTCGTTGTTTCATGGAATGTGGCCGGGCGAGGGTGCTTCCTTTCTCTTCACTAACAGACCTATGGTCGGGTGACTATTCCTTTTCACTTTGTCCTACCGACAGACCTATGGTCAAGTAGGGACCTCGCTATTTCGGGTCCCATGGTCGAGCGAGGGTGCTCTCTTTCCTCTTCACTTCACCGATAGATCTATGGTCGGGTGATTGTTGAGTGTTCGCTTTGTCCTACCGACAGACCTATGGTTAGGTAGGAACTTCACTTTTTCGTGGCTTGTGGTCTGGCGAGGGTGCTTCCTTTTCTCTTCACCGATAGATCTATGGTCGGTTAATTGTTCCTTTTTACTTTGTCCTACTGACAGACCTATGGTCGGGTAGGGACCTCACTGTTTTGTGTCATATGGTCGGGCAATAGTGCTTCCTTTTCCTCTTCACTGACAGACCTATGGTTAAGTGACTATTCTGTTCCACTTTATCCTACCGATAGACCTATGGGCGAGTAGGGACTTCGCTATTTTGGGGCCTATGGCCGAACGAAGGTTCTTTCCTTGTCCTTTTTCGTATCACTGCCAGACTGATGGTCGGGTGATCATTGATCATCTTTTCCCTCACCCTCAGACTTATGTTTAGATGATTATTGAGTCTCCTTTAGCCCTCTATGGTACTATTTCAACTTATTCTCATGTGAGCATAGGATCCTTTCCTTCTTTTATTCTGCCATTTTAACTTGAGTAGGCAGATATTGATTTTTTTTCTTTGACTCTCCCTCACTATTGGTCTAGTGAGTATTGAGCTTCCTTTATTCGTTGTTTCAAGTTGGTCATGCTAATATTAGATTTCTTTCCCCTTTCTATCCCACCATGTTTGCGTGTTTGGATTAGCACTGTATGACTGAATGATTGTATGATCATTGTAAGATTTGATGACTTTTGCATGACTGTGTGAGCATATCATCGAGTGATTATTGCATGATTGTGTGAATAGTTGTATGATTATACGATTGCTATATGATTATTGCATGATTGTTTGCTTATCATGTGATTTGATAATCATTATGTAACTAAATGATTATTGTGTGATCATGTGAATATTATTTGGTTATGTGTTTATGATTCAATTACGTGTTATTGAATGATCACATCATTATTGCATGAATTGATGATGAGATAATTGTGACATGAGTGTATAGTAATTTTATGGTTATATGATCTCTGTATGATATGGTGATTATTACATGATATTGTGATTTGAGTGTCACGATTGCTTGATTGCATGGCTATGTGACTGATGTATCGTTGGATGAGCATTGTGTAATTGTGTGGTTAGAGCATAGTGAGATATTTGTTACATGATTGTGTGAGCATAATATCACGTGATTGTTGCATACTTGGGTTTATTGCATGATTAGATAATAGTTTCATTATTGTGTGATCATGATAAAGATTGGTTGATTATTGTATAAACGCATGATCATTACATGGTTATATGATTTTTGGTGACTATTACATGATCAGTTGCTTATTGTTATATGATTTGGTACGATTAAATGATTGATGCATACTTATCGCATGGTTGTGTGGTTACTACGTGATAGCATGATTATGGTATGACTTGATTATTGCTATATGGTTAGTTGATTTTGACCTGAGTGTATAATGATTGCTTGATTATCTGATATTTTGGGAATATTTGACTATTATATGATTTGATGGTGATCATGTGATTGAATGATCATCTCATAATTGTGTGATTGCATGATTATAACATGGTGGGACACTTACTGCATTATTGTTGTATGATCGTATGTTTCTTGAATTCCATTAGTTGATTGTAGAATTGCATCGTCCTTGTGAGTCTCGGTAGTGAGTTGTAGGGTTGAATCATCTTAGAGATAGGGAGGTCAATGCCAACAAGTATGGTTCACTAGTCGTTTGCCGCACTTGTTGTGGGTCCATTTATTGACCTCGATTTTTGCTAATTTTCCCTCGACCGTGCTTGATCGACTTGATTGAACCACCATGAGTCGAATGTGAGTCGAATCGATGTCAATTAGAATTTATTTCTGAATTTACTCGGATTGAATCGAATTTGACTCGATTGCACTCGATCAATTTCAATCAAAATATGGCGACCCCATCGGGCCTGATTTGTTCTCAATTGACATTATTTTTGAGTTTAATATCATTAAAATAATTTAATTGAGCCACATTGAACCCGAAATCATCTTCATTTGAGTTAAACCAAGTTTGATTTGAACTCATACCTGATCTGAGTTGATCCAAATTAATTCCAATTAAACTCCAAGCAGCTTTCTAATATATTTGAATTTAATTCCTAAATAAAGTAATTATATTGACGGTTGTGAGTGAGTGTGGTCTTCTTTTCAGCCAGAATCTCGCTATTCAGGAGATTTCTGCGACTCGAACAGGTATTGAGCAATGAGCGAATCTGTTTTCGGTGATTTCAGAAGCTGAAGAATGATGGAAAGAAAGGGCGGGCTTCCTTTTTTGGGCTCGACTGACACTTATGCCAAATGAAGGCTCTTGGTATTTTTTTTCTTGCACAGGTTCCCCCTCTCTCCGTCTCTTCCTTGTTCGCACAAGCAAGAGAAAGAGGCCGAAGCCCCTCCATTTCTTCGCTCCATCTCTGCTGCTCGTGAACTCTAGGATCAAACAGAAGCCCAGCCTCTGCTTCTCCTCTGTTCGGACCGAGCCAGGACCAAAGTCTCGTCGCCTTTCTTGCGTGGAAGCTGATGACTTCCTTTCTCCCTTGGATATGTAATCTCTTCTCCCTATATTTCTTCTTCTCTCATCCCTTCTTCTTCTTCGTTTTCTTCTTATTCTTTATTTCCTTCTTCTTCTTCATTCTTTCTTTTTGTTCGCTTCTCTATTTCTTTTATTTATTTATGTAAGAGTCATTTTGTCACTCTTGTGACTTGTTCTCTTAATGATTTTTTCAACGTTCATGTGTGAATAAATTATTTTTGTTATCCCTCTCATAAGTGTTGATGATGCCTCTTGATAGTAAGTTAGGGTAATACCTTTGGAAATATGATGAAGGGAGATGAGTACTTTCTTTAACATTGAATGGTATTTATTGTTGTAGTTTGTGCCTTGTTATCCATAAGTTGAATTTCATTGCAAGAATATGAGATAGGTGGCAAATTCTCAAAGCCCTAGCCCTATATTCCTCTTCGTTTACATATCGCACACAAAATATTTGATGAAATTCTCTCAAGAAAAGTGTTATAGTGAAATGTCTTTTTGTTATCTTGCCAAAATCTCATATGGATGCCAAGAGTTTTTGTCACCACTAAGAGCACTTGAAAGATTTTAGACATGATAAATTTTTCATCAAAGTTTGTTAGATAATTGAAGATAGAGTCTAAATATGTTCTTATAAACATTGTGCTCTATGCGTTTGATGAAATGTCTCTAAAAAAGGATTCATGATGGTTTTGCTCACATTAAAATCTTATTTAGTGGTCTTGTTGATATGAAAGCTTTCCTTTAGTGCATCATCTAGAAGATTGTTAATAAAAAAAATCTGAAAGGTGATGTTCACATACTTCTTATTGTTACAAGTTAATGTTGAATTATTTCAAAGAAGCTTTGATAGAAAAAGAAATGCATGCCAGCGGTTTGATAAAAAAAAAAATACTTCTAAAAGATCATACAATAAATTTATCAATGTTAATTTGAGGTCCACTTAGTAAAGAATAATTTATGTTTTCTGATGAATATATTTGTATGCGATCATAGATATGAAGCTTGGCGATGGGATTAAGTAACTTCATATATTCTAAATTTAAATGAGTAGATTTATAAGTTCAAAATAGATGTATTTTGTTTATAGATAATAAAAATACATGAGGGAGAAATAAATTTATTTTCTTTCATAGATTTATCGAATGATTTTTCTCCAAATGCTAGTTTTTTGTGTATATGTATAAATGTGAGTATAGTTTGGGAAAGCTAAAGCGTTCATACATGATCACATGCTTCTATTGTTTCATCAAAAAGTTCCTTAAGATAGTCTTACATATAGATTTGCTATCTAAGTGATGCATACAAAGGGGTGCATATAAATAAAGCATGTTTATATTATATTTCATCCTTACCTCTAAAGACTTTGTATACTTGAATCGTGAGAAATGCATGCTTACTCGTATATGCTATGAAACGATTGTTCTAAGTTATATCTATTATTATATGAAAGAGATATGTTCTTATGCCCTTAAAAAAAAAATACATTGCATGTGAAACTAGAAATGCATACCCATGTTGATGTTGAGTTCTAGCAAGTTTGTTCTCTTATTATGGTTTTGTGGAATATATATATAATCGTCGTGTTCCTTAACATTTATCTCCACGAGTAATTTCTAGTTATTTCATTCTTTTACAATTGAGCTATGATTTAAATCGTGAATTTTTTTTTAGTCTTTTGGAACATGTACACAATACTAGATGCATTTTATTTGTTGACTTCATAAATCATATCCATTGCATTTACTTAGTGATTAATGGTAATTTAGTTGATTGTGCATGAAACCAATCTTGTTTGTTCAACTCGTCATCATTAATAAAAGCCCATCATGTCATTTCATATTTCATCCTAAACATCACTATTTATAAACTTTCCAGGTTTCATAAATTGAAGTTCATTCTCATGTAAGGTAGTGCATGCATATCATGTGGTTACAACTATTATTAGGTTATACTCTTCATCCGATAAAATCATGTTAAACTTATTCTTTAATAATGTTATTGGGAAAGAATTGAGACTCCTTTCGTGGTTGGTGATCTATTTCCATAGGAATGTTACCTATGTGTTGCATCACTACTATGAGCCACAATCAAATCATGTGACCAAATATATAATTCTTTCGTGGTGTCTAAGTGATGTTTGCATGTATTATAGCTTCAAGAGAGATGTTTATATAGCACCTTATTTATATCATTTATGATCGATTGAGAAAATTTGTACATAAAGGTATGTTTAGGATTGTTCATTAGTAAAAGCATATTCATTATTAGATTGAATCTTAATATTATGTACGAATTCATTACCAAACTAGTTTCATGAGTTCATTGAAATTTTTACAATGTATGTTTAGAGCTATGTAGTGTAAGAAATGATGCTTATATCTTTGCACAATATATATGTATGATATCTCTTTATGTTCTATGTTGATAAATTTTCACATGCTTTATGTATAACATGGTTTATCGCCAATCCCCTTTACTTATATTAATGAATTTCACATGCTTTGAATTTATTCTTCTTGCACACTATGTGATAGCAAGTTTCTATATACTCACTATGTAGATGCATGTGTTGTGTCAATAAATTGCTATGTGATCCATGTATAAATTTTCTTTATGCTTTACATTAGAAAACCTTCACTCTGTTTATGTTTTAGTGGATGACATGTACTTGATTGATAAATATGAATTGCTAAGTAATTAGATTAATATCAACTTGCTTCTCTTTTTGAATAGTGCCTACTCTCACTCCATATTTGCCTTCTTTTTATTATTTTACGAGGTCATTGAGTCTTGCATATGCATTGATCAGTGGGTCATTTGCATGGGAGCTTCTAAGTGGGAATGCCTGAGTTAGGTACACCTTGATAGTCCTGTAGAGACTCCCATTGTATTGCTGAATGGTTACACATTAGCACACACATTTGACTGCTTTTACTTTCCCACCCAAATATATTTACTATGATGTTTAGTTAGCCGGCCATAGTTAGTACACTAACAAAACTTTGGCCTTGTGGGCCAAAGCTTGCCCCCTTAACATGAAACTTAGAGACCCTTATAGTCATTTTAGGCCTGTAGTGTAGGCCACTCGTATGTGTCATATGCATCATTTTTTCCCACACGAAGTGGGCATCGTTATGATGGTTTTTTTTTTAAATGATTAAATAACTCTAAAAATTACTTCTTAATGATTTTTCGGCCTCTAAATGTCTTTCACAAGCATGCTAAGAAAAATGTACAAAAATAAAATAAAATATGAGCTCTAGTATGTTTGGTAGCTTCTTTTGATTAGCTTCATGATTGCAACCCTTTAATAATTAGTGTGTTTAGTTACTATTTAAGCTTAGTGTAGAACCTTTGTCGTGATTTTCATTTTCTCCAACAATGACATAAAAGGATCTCTAAAAGTCACAAAACTAACTAATAAATACACTAATAAATTTATAATCAATTTTAAATAATTAAAGAACCAATCATAATGATAATTTTTTGCTAAAATTCATTAAATAACAAACATAAAGCTTAATAACTAGATGATTACCTAGCAACCGGGCCTACGAGGCTATTAACTTAGCCCTAAAGAGGGTGAAATAAACCTCATGGTCCTGGTTTAACAAGGGTAATTATCGTTTAACTTAAGTAAGCAATAGTAAGCTACCAACGAGTTAAATCCTTCAACTTAAATCTTAACTAATTCAAAAATATAAGAAGTACATATCAAATATAAGCACTAAGTATTAAAATTGGCTAATAAAATATAACCAACACAAAAGCCTCTAATTGAATTCATAAATCATTACAACTCCTTAAAAATCTTTAATTAATCTACAATCTCTAAAATTCCCTTAACCAATATACAACTTTAAAATTATTAACCACTCAAGTAGAATCTTAAAATATATAAAATACACCTTTCACCCTCTCCTAATATGATAACCTACATTAATTATGGTGAAACTAAATTAAGATCATTAAAATCCTTTCAACCAACCTTCTTGCGTTTAACAAATCATTAAAATACTAATATTTAAACTTTAACTAAAGTCTCCTAATTATGAGTAAACCAAAATAAACCTATTAGAGGAGCAAATGAATTTCAAGATATGCCTTAGTGCCTTAACTTATATAGAATTTATATTCACCTTTGTGCTTTAGTTTAAAAAATGTACAAAGGTCTATATAAATTGTCCCTCCTTTAGAAAAATTAGATCCATCTTTAGGGACCTAAACCAACTACATTAACCACCCAAGTGTTATAACTTAGGTCAGGTAGAACCCATATACATCTTTATATATAGTATGTCATTCCACTCTCATGTCAGCTTTTAAAAATAAATTTACCCTAGACATAGGAAGCTTAGGATTTTCTTTTCATGGTGGGTAGTAGGCTCATCTTAGTGGTGTCACCTTTAGCCATTCCTCGAGTCCTAGATTATTACAAAGGGAAGGACTAACCAACCCTTACCACCTTTTAATAATTTCGGCCTTAATTAGGAGCAGGATTGAGAATAGGCCATTTTCCCCTCAATTCTTTATAATCTTAGTATAAGTTAGGGCTTAAGCTCTTAGGCTCTTTATAATTTAATAACTCAAATTTTTATCCTAAGATCAAGTTTTAATTAATTCATCCTAAATGGATAAGCACTTAAATAGAAACTTGAGGGTTAATAAATTAAATAATAAGAATTCGACCTTGTAACTCAAACCACTCACCTAATTTGGGGTGGTTAGGTACTCATTTTTTCACACACTTAGGTGCTGGCCGGATAGGACACCTTTTATAGGCATTCTAGGCTAGGGTGTATGAAAATTCGTTAGGGATGTTAAGCCCTATAGAACTGGCCCAAGCTAACCAAGAGGGGGGGTGAATTGGTATTTTAAAAAATTCTTTTCACAAAGAAGTAAAATCTCATAAACCAAAATCATATCACAAGAAAAATAAGTGTGGAAATTAAAGTACGAAAGCAAGAAATAAGAATACATAAATTTATACTGGTTCAGTCAACTTGACCTACGTCCACTCACCGGAGGCGCCCTCCGAGTATTGCACTTGAACAAGAGCTTTTAAATAGAAGAGCTTCAAAGGAGCTCATTAATTGCAAGTTGTCGACTATATCGTCCAGGATGATATGGACATCGTCCTGGCCGATCAGTACAAATCCCATGAGATCGGCCAGAGCATCGCCCTGAATGCAAACTGGACGATTGAAAATTGGCTTGATCGTCCAGGACGATCTCACGATCTTCCAGGCCGATCAGTTCAAATCAGAGAAAAATCGTCCAGAGCATCGCCCTGAATTTGTGATGGCTGATATTTATAGTTCAGAAGTAACTAAGGTTTTTGAATAGATCATCCTGGTTGATCCTGTGATTATCCAGGACGATATGATCGTATCAATCATCCTTAATTACTTCCTTGATTTATCTGATTAATTAAGGCAAAATTGTGAAAATCATCCAGGTCGATCCATGATCGTCCTGGCCGATTACAAAAAATTACAGAATACCTTAATTGTTTATGGCAGGAATTTCGTGTATCGGCCAGGACGATCTGTTAATGAAGGCTGCCTTAATTAAGAATCCTGAATAGAATCTCTGTTTTAAACTAGATCGTCCAAGCCAATACAAATATCATTCTGGCCGATGTGAGTAAAAATAGAAATTCTAAGTCTCTCAAGTGTGTGTGTAGGGTTACTTAGCATCAGTCTCTTTGAACATTACAAATAGACGCAAGAAGAGAACAAATAAAGTACAAACTGACTCAACCCTAACCTACACAATCTTGAACTGGCTTCATTTGTTCGTCCGATCTTTGATTCCTGAAAAGTTAGAAGTAACAGGCAGTTCAAGAGACTCAATAGTGTTTGTCAATCATCAAAACATAAGTCATGAAAATATATTTGCAACAGTGTAGCTAAGATAACCTTTTACACTTTTTATTTTACATTTTGCATATGTGATGATATGATGATTGTTTATGGTTTGACTTTTTTTTATTTTCTTTTCTTTTTTTGATTGATGAGTGGGCACTTGCCCTTAAGTGGTTAGATTTTTTTTTTTTTAGAAATATCTTCTACAGGTGGCCATGTTCCTAAAGGATAACATAATAATGCTGTTATTATAAATCTGCTCTTTAATAGGTACAACGAGGAATGCTAAAAAGCCCTTGGGAATATGGCCCTAAGGACTAGGTTCTGGATGATGTGTGATTTTTGTTATAATTATGCTAATATGTATTTTTTTAGTAGGGGATCAATGTAATTTTCTTTTATATAAAATATAATTTGATCTAAAGTGTTGTGAAAGCTTATAAATGAGGTATTTTTAATGTGTTAGGGATTCAAAGCGAAATGAAAACCCTTTATAAGGAATTTCTTCTCACTTGGATATCCTATTGGATGATGCAACATAAGGAGCATGAAGGGAAAGAAGATGAAGATAAACAAAATACCTCATTTTTAAGACTTGCATCATTTCATAGGGATAGAATCCGGGTTGTTGTCGATGGAGCCCGGTCACCTCTACTTTTCAGTACTTATTGGGTTGTAAAATAAGTGGCATTTGCCACAGACTTTTGGATACTATGATTAATATTATTAATGTGATGATATGTTTACTTTGCTTACGCATTTAAACTTCATATTTTTCTTAAGTTTCTTAAATTGCTTTGTTTGGGTGTGGCTCGGACGGAGTCAATGTTAGGCTCTTTAGGTTGTAAATTTTTTATAAAGTTAAAATTTATTTAAGCAAGATAAAAAGTGAATATAGGATTAAAATCAATCAATTTTTCTAAAAAATTTATTATTGCATGACTCCTTTAAAGGGTCACTTTTTAAAATTATAATAAGTAAGCCTTGCTCACTTCACAGTGACTATTGACCAATCATAATTGGCCCTACCCTCACATGCATATCCTTGAGTCAATATATAAATTTCTCTTTTGCAACATAGAGGGATAGTTCACTTTGTATTGCATAGTACCATTCATGTCAGGTTTAATACCCATTTCCTTTTCTGTGCCTCCCACCACTCCTGCATTTGCATTAGACAGAACAACATGGATTTGATATGCTAGATGGAGTTTAGCTGGTACCCCTTTCTGAGCAAGGTGATAAATCCAGGTCGAGCTGCTTAGATCCCTTGTGGGATTTAAGCTGTAAGTCCCCTTACGGTGGATCGCATTAGTTAGGTTGTATATGTTAGTATTGTGTGTACAATACTACATCTTCTATAGATTTAAGATCTAAGGCTAGAGGTATAAGTGTACCGCTATACGTCTTATCGGTGGGTGAGTTCTCTATTCTTTAGAGGCTGTGAATCCCATCCATCTGCGTCACACGGATGATATCACCTCCATCTTTCTCTCACGCATACTTGAGGTGTTATATCTTTTTTTTTCAGTTTTCTCTTCTTTAGACCGATCGGATGTTGATATTAAACCGCACATGATAATTAAACCAAATTGAACATATCTTCCCCTTTGATTATGTGAGCCTAGAAATTCCCCTATGCGCTAAATCCATTTTGAGAGAATAATATAACATCCCTAATCGAGATTTTTCTTAGGCTAAGGTCTAAGATATAATTAACCACGGGGGCTTGTGCCCATGGAAAACCGATCCCCACATCAAATAAATCTCATTCGAGCTGATGTATCGAATGGGGGAAATCTCGTGATGTTTTGGGTTATATATATTATTATCCATCTAAGTGTGTAGGTGAAAGTCAATATCTCCCATGGCTAATCGTATGTATGACTCCATTTACTCTTCTATTGGCCTGCTTATATCGAGTGTAAAGGCCTACGATCATTTTGTCCTACGGTATAGTATGGTCGTATCCTTTGCTTTCGAACCCCATAAACATAATCCTTTCAGAGACCTACAACAGTACTTCTTTTGAGATTGTCATATATTCTTATTCAGACTTTGTAGGTTGTAGGGTTGATCAAAAGAGTACATCTGTAGGAAGATATGAGGGGAGGGTTTATGGCTTAGGTTCGTAGGAATATACTATTGAGAGAAATACAACCACCTCGGTATTTTATGATGCTAGTGGTGTTAAAGAAATCATCAGCAAGATGGTTACTGCTTTGGCAAAAGAGAAAGATGAGACGAGACATATTCAGGCTGAGATGCAGGTAGAATTGTGATCATTTCGAGCTGAAAATCAGAAGGAAAATGATCAGGAGTCAGTGCATGAATCACAGGGTAATGGAGAGATGGAAGATGATTAGATTTAAGTTGATGTTGAAGTTGTTGTTGGACTTTGAAGAACAAGCATTTGTTTGAGAATATATTGACATGAACTTTTTATTGTAGTTGAACTTTATTTTTTTAAGTTTATTTATGTTGAACTTTTATGTTTTATTATGTTTCAAAGTTTGCTTATTTTAAACTTTATGCTTTCAACTCTTTTAACATGTTTAGATTATGAATATTATGAGTTCATGCATTTTATTTTATTTATATTATGCATTTGTTATAAGTATCAATTGTGGAAATATTTGTAGACAATCAAGAGGCTATCAATTTTTATTTACCTTACTACAGGTTTCTGGCTGCCAAACCATTAGAAAATTTGATATCGAACAGTATCAAAAGCCGATGGAATAATAAATAAATCGCCAAAAATTTTCTACAGCTTTCCGATGGCCTATCAACCAAAAATTACCAGCGGTAAGTCCTCCACAAAATATCGTAGGTCAAACCGTTAGTAATGCCACTGGAAATCTCCGACGCTTTTTCGATGGCCAATCCACTGGAAATTATTGGCGATCAAACTGTAGGTAATGCCACTGAAAATCTCTGGCGACTATTCTACGAAAGCTGTCGCTCTAACCACCGCCACAACCAAAATGGAAAACCACTAAAAAGTCGACGGATTGTGTTTTATATACAACTGATACCGGCAAAAAAAAATTCTCCATCACACTGAATATCTACTGAAAAATGCCAATTTCCACCAAAAGAATCAATTAGTAATGGACAATGTTCATGTAGTGTATATCTAATATTTTCTTTTTAATCGTGGAATATTTAAATTGAGCAAAATTCTATTTACCTGATGTGAACCTTACCAATTCTTCCTTTTGAGAGGAATGATTTTATTATTTGAGAATGCCTTCAATGCTGAGATTTGAATGCCTCCAAAGTTGAGGTTTGATCGATGCATCTGTTTCAACGATTTTAAAATAAGAGGGATTTAAAATATTAATAAGGAAGATTTTTTACATGTTTTTTGATTATTTGGTTTGCCTTGGTTTAAATGTCAAACTAAGGTCAAGGATACTTAAAGATTAGTAGATTTGTCTAATTCCAAATTGGTAACACGATTAGATAAATCATTTTGTTCATCCTTGAGCAGGCGAACTTTGTCTTGAAGACAATTGATTTTGTATTTAAGAATATGAATGGAAGTTTTAGATTGAGCTTCAGCTTTAGAGCTAATTTTCTTATAAAATTCTTTCATAAAATAGAAGGGATAATCTTTTGTAGAAGAGTGGGATTTTTTTCTCTTCTTCTAATAGGAAAATGATCTTAATTGTCTCGTGTTTAAGGATCAAATACTTGACTAAGAATTTTGATAATTTTATCTTTTTGACCATTCGTGAGGGTATAAAGCTGGCCTAGACATTTTGATAAGTATGGTGGGATAATTATCTCACTGATCACAAATGATCTGATCTTCTTACTAATACTCAGCTAGAAGATAATACTTATTGTAACATTGAGGCTGTTTATACATTGATTCAAAATATCCTTGAACATTTTATAGGATATGTTACTAATAATAGAGATCAGATGCAATCTCCATTACAAAATTTAGATGTCCAACATTAACTCATTTTTATTGGCATAAGGATGTATTCTTTGCTAGGGTTATGAATCTTCTGGATGCTAGCAGTGATTATTGGAAGCTAAAATTTATCAAAGGATTACCTTTAACTTTGCTGAAAATGTCAAACATAATCTTTGCGATAATAAATGATATTTTTAAAAATTATCTTACCTTTGGTAATATTATTAACCAGTGTATTAAAATTGATATTGATCTCTAGAATGATATTAAATAGAATCAACATATTTGTAAAGAACAAATTCTTGATAAAATAACAACTTTGATCATTTTATAAACAATTTGCTTGTAATATTCCATCATCCTCAAAGAAAAATCCAAACATAAAAAAACTCAAATTCAGGAATATCACGATGATGTAAAATATCACAAACAAAAGAAATACTCCAAGAAGTATTTTAAAAGAAAATATCACAAAAACCCGAGTTAAAATTAAAGAAACCTGACATAAAAGAAGTTTGTTGTTTTAAATGTGGCAAAATTGGCCATTACTCAAATCATTGCACCAATAAAAAAACCTTAGTGAGTTAAAAATCAATATGGATTTAAAGTCTACCTACATGAAAATTCTTTTAACTTATGGCTCTAAATCCGCTGAACAGTCTTCCTTTTATTAAACTTCCAGTTCATACTATGGTAATCAAGCTGATACTTGATAAAATACCTGCAAAGGTTAGAAAAGCAGAGAAACTTGAAGAAGAAGAAGAGAATGAGCTGGAAAAGCTGTGTTTCCTTAATCTCTCGGCCATGTACAGTAAGTGAGTTTTATAGAGGAGGAGGAGACAGGTCGTTGGAATATCAGAGAGGTGTTGGAGGTCAGAGTCAGACCAGTGGTGACAGAGGTTATGTGAAGCGCTGCAGTCGGTGTGATGAACCGCAGGAGGTATATGGAATACCTTAACATCCCCTCGCAAGCTGATCATCTGATCTACATATGGTCAGTTTGGTCCGTAGTTCGGAGAATCGCTTGCCGGTAATGGGTTTGGTAAGTATGTCCGCTGGTTGATCGGCGGAATTGATGTGAGCAACCTCTATCGCTTTGCGGTTAATATGATCACTGATAAAATGGTGATCTATTTCAATGTGTTTGGTCCTCGCATGAAATATGGGGTTGTTAGACAATGCGATGGCGGAGATGTTATTGCAGAAAATCATCATTGGAGCTAGCTATGAGGCGTGGAAATCATGAAGAAGCCGATGGAGCCAGATCACGTCGGAGGTAGCTGCCGCTAGAACTATGTACTCCGCCTCTGTTGACGATTTGGCGACAGTTGACTGCTTTTTAACGCTCCAGGAGATGAGGTTGGGACCGAGATACGAGCAGAACCCTGTAATTGACTTCCGATCATCGGTGTTTGATGCCCAGTCTGCATCGGAATAGGTTGTGAGCGTTAGAGGCCCGGTGGTGATCGGCAAGCCATAATCTTGTGTGCCTCTGATGTACCATAAAAGACGTTTGAGTCTCTTGAAGTCGGATGTCGTGGGACAGTGCATGTGCTGACATATGACGTTGGTAGCTAAGGCGATATCCGGCTGGGTTATGGTAAGATATTGAAGGGAGCCTGCTATTTGTCTGTAGAATGTGGGATCTTCATGGGTTGCCGCTGCTGTCTCTGTTTTGGACTCCTTTGGTGAGATCGGTGTGTTGACCGGTTTGGAGGAGTCTAGACCCGCTGATTGCAGAATGTCTCTGGCATAATGGGACTGAGTGAGAAAGAGACCAGTTGATGTGGGCTGAATTTGAATGCCGAGGAACAAACTGATTGTATCCATTTGTTTGAGAGAAAAGGTTTGTCGGAGGCGAGAGAGTAGGTGCTGGAGGGTTGGTGGATGGTTGCCGGTTAGGAGCAGGTCATCAACATAGGCAAGCAGGTAGAGGTGAATGTCCTGTTTGCTGTAGACGAGCATGAACGAATCAGCTTTGCTGAATTGGAAACCAAATGTGAGGAGGAACGACGTCAATTTTTGGAACCATTGATGCGGAGCTTGTTTAAGTCCGTAGATGGCCTTCTTAAGTTTGCATACGTGAGCGGGATGCTTGGGATCAATGAAGCCAGGGGGTTGTTTCATGTATACATCCTCTTGGAGGTCTCCATGAAGAAAGGCATTGTTGATGTCCAGCTGATGGATGGGCCAGCCACGATGAAGAGAGATGATGAGCAGCACCCGAATAGTGGGCATCTTGGCCACGAGGCTGAAGGTCTGCTGATAGTTGATCCCTTTCTGTTGGGTGAAACCTTGAGCAACCAGTCTGGCTTTATAGCGGGCGAGGCTGCCATCGGGATTGTGCTTTGTCTTGTAAGTCCACCGGCAGCCAAGTATAGGTGTGTTCGATGGTGGAGAGGTAAGGCACCATGTACCCTGTTTTTGGAGCGCCATGAACACAGTCGACATCGCTTGTCTCCAGTGGGATAGGTTGACGGCCTCATTGTAGCTGGACGGAGTAGGACTCGCATCTGTAACAGCAAGTAGATCGAGAAATTTTCGTGGTTTAAGATGACCGGTTTGGAGGCGAGTTTGCATGGGATGTTTGTGAGCGGGAGGAGGTAAATTTGAAATTTGTGTGGGGGTGGGAATGGTAGTGGATGGTACGGGAGAGAGATTGGGTGTGGGTTGTTCGGGGTTATTCGTTGAGGGGGAAATTGAGGGTGTTGGTGGAGTGGGAGATTGAATGGAGGTTGGTATTAGGAGGAGAGGAGGAGTATAGATGGTATCGGATGTTGTAGAGTTGGTGGGAGGTGTCTTAGCGGGAAAGTGATGTTCATCGAACGTAACATGCCGGGAAATGTAGAGTTTTTTACTGTGTGGGTCGTAACAACGGTAACCTTTGTGCGAGCTGGAATATCCTAGGAAGATACAGTGAGTGGAACGGGGTTCAAGTTTGTGGGATGTCTGCGGTTTTAACCAGGGAAAGCAGGAGCAGCCGAATACTCTGAGATGAGTGTAAGAGGGAGGGATGCCGTGTAGTAGTTGGAAAGGAATTTGGTTATTTAGCGAGGTGGTGGGTAGATGATTAATGAGAAAATTTGAAGTTTGAACCGCTTCAGCCCAGTAGGTGGCAGGAAGGGAGGCAGCGTGGAGGAGCGTTCGGGTTGTTTCGAGGAGGTGACGGTGTTTCCTCTCGGAGACACCGTTTTGCTCCGGTGTGTATGGACAGCTGAACTCGTGGTGTATGCCTTGATTGCTTAGGAAGGTTTGAAAGTCATGACTGATGTATTCCCCACCTGCATCGGATCTTAAAGTTTAATAGATGTATTGAATTGAGTTTGGATGAGTTTATTGAATTGTTGAAACTTAATGGCTGATTCATTTTTTGTGTGCAATAAAATAGAGCCAGCAGAATCTTGTGTGGTCGTCGATGAAGACAATGTAATATCAAAAACCAGAGAGAGAAGGAACAGGGGAGGGACCCCAAACGTCTGTGTGTATTAAGGTAAAAGGGGTAGTTACATGAGCTGCCTGTTTTGTAAAAGGCAGTTTGTGGCATTTCGCCAACTTACAAGAAAGACAAGTAAAATCTAAAAACTTAGAGCTAATGCTAGGAAGAAGCTTGGATAGGCTGGTCATCGAACGAAGATGGGGATGACCCAATCGAGAATGCCACAGTGCTGTGTTGGTCGCCGTGGTGGATAGAGCACGAATGGAGGAGGAGCGAGGGAGGCGGATGGGATAGATGTCGTCTTGATTACGACCATGGAGCAGAGTGGTGTTGTCATGGAGGTCCTTTATAGTGAATCCGTTGGAATCAAAGAGAATAGAGCACTTGTTATCCTTGGTTAGTTTGGAGATAGAGAGCAGATTATAAGCTAGAGAGGGAACATGAAGTAGATTTGTGAGTTTGAGCTTACGGTTAGGATCGGGTAGGGGAAGTATGCCGGCGCCGGTGTGGTGAATGGGGAGGGATGAGCCACTTGCTGTAGAGATGGAGTCTTGTCCGTGATATGGGGAGGAGAGCTGCAGGTTGGCGATGTCCGGTGTCAAGTGCGTGGAGGTGCCTGAGTCGAGCACCCAATCGGTAGTCGTTGTAGATGGCGTTTGAGTGACGAGAGCTCTGTTGGTGGTGGGAGATGGAGTATAACTGGAGTTGTATCTGTGCCAGCAGGCCGAGGCAATGTGTCCAGTTTTTCCACAGATATGGCATACAAGTCTTTCTGTGCTTCGGGGTATTGTAGATGAGTTCTTGGTGGTGATGTTGTTGGTACTGAAGGTAGTTCCCATGCCACGATTTCCTCTGTAGTTGGAGTTGCGTCCTCTTCCTCTGGAGGCGTATAATTCCTGCGGCTCCGACGAGGAGGCGGGATCTTACTGAAGTTCATTTTGCAGGTTGATTTCTTCACTGCAAAGTAGTGAATAGAGAGATTCAAGAGTGACGGGCAGAGGAGAGGTCCGAATAGCGGCTTTGAATGGGTTGTATGAGGCTGGTAAGCCTTTCAGTGTATAGAGGATAATATCCTCAGTTTCAATGTGGCTGCCGGCAGCAGCTATGTTGTCTACCAATGCTTTGATTTTGGATAGATATTGAGAGATGGATTGATCTCTCATTTGTACATTGTGTAGTTCGTTCTTCAGCTGAATGACTCTTGACCTGCTTGTAGGTTAAAGACGCAGCTCCAATGCCTCCAGATCTTGTGTGAAGTTTGAAGCTGTATGATGTAGGGAAGTACAGAGGGAGATATTGTGGAGAAAAGTGCTGAGACAAGATTCCTGTCTACAAGTTTCCAGAGTTTATGATCAGCATTGCCGGAGTCAGAGGATTCAGTTGGACAGGGTAATGAACCGATAAGGTATTCTTCAAAGCCATTGGCGGCAAATGCCTGGTAGATCTGTAACCTCCAGATAGGATAGTTGTCTATGGTAAGCTACGTGTGTATGAGCAGCTTGAGGTTCGACATCAGAAACTTCAGAGGTGGAGGAGTGACGACGGCTGCCATTGATGAAGACAGAGAGGGCGTCATCTGCGACTGTGTGGAGGAATCTTGTTCCGTCATCATGCTGAGGGAGTCCAGGCTTACTGCTCTGATACCATGATAAAATACCTGCAAAGGTTAGTAAAGCAGAGAAACTTGAAGAAGAAGAAGAAGAGAATGAGCTGGAAAAGCTGTGTTTCCTTAATCTCTCGGCCATGTACAGCAAGTGAGTTTTATAGAGGAGGAGGAGACAGGTCGTTGGAATATCAGAGAGGTGTTGGAGGTCAGAGTCAGACCACGGCGACAGAGGTCATGTGAAGCGCTGCAGTCGGTGTGATGAACCGCAGGAGGTATATGGAATACCTTAACAATACTCACCCAAAGTCTTGTTGTAACCCTTTTAAGAATTAAAACTATTACAAATCCATTATCGAAATGTCTAGCGTTTATACCTTCATGGATGATAAAAAATATCAAATTATAAAAATTCTTAGCCAAGTCTCGGATTCTAAAACTCAAGATAAGATTATTCGCCATTTAGGTAGAGAGAGAAAATCTCTCCTACTCAAGATTATCCCATCTACTCTATGAAAGAATTTTATAAAAGAATGAGCTCTAAAGCTGGAGCACAATCAAGTTAAACTTACATTGATGATCTTAAATACAAAATCAATCGTCTTCAAGACAAAGTTTTCCTACTCAATGGTGAACAAAATGATATTTCTAATCGTGTTAGCAATCTACACTACAGGAAATTCATCAATTACCGACGGTTCTCCAGCCGTCGGTAATAATGGCGGCTTCACCGGCAGTTAGACTGCCGGTTTTTACCGGCGGTTTTTATCGGTGGTCTAGAATTAGAAAGTTGATACTCTTTATGAATCTCTTGCACCACAAAATTGTGAAAACCTGATTGGCTTCTTGATCCTAATCTTCCTACAATAACATCTTTGCAGAGAGCTATTTTACAAAAATAGTTTATTACTAGATTATCAATAAATCACATGTTAGCTTTAATTTGAATGCTCTTGTTGATAGTGGAGTCGATATGAATTGCATTCAAGAAAGCTTTATTCCTTCTAAATATTATGAGAAAACCACTCAACAATTAACATTAGCAAGTAGTGATCATACATGCCGATATAATACAAACCGACTAATCCTGCCATCTATCATGATATGTCTTATATTCATACAAACTTTCTACTTGTCAAGAATTTATCACAGTATGCTATCCTTGTACCCATTTTTTACTTGTGGTTATGTCAGTCGCTACTAATATGATTAATATAATTTCTAATCATTTTAATCCACCTTTTAAATTTTCTTTTATTTCTGATCCTAAAGAAATGCATGGTCCTAAATGAAATAAATAAAATTCATTAAGAAGACTTCATATTAATTTCTTTTTTAAGAAATTAATATGAAGCAAATTTTTAAAATCAAATCACCACCAATTACTGAAAAGATCTTTAAGGTTCATCAGGAATTCATTTCAAGATATGTACTGGTGATAATTCAATCTGGTTTTGGAATTGTAAAATTCATTGTGTTGTTTTTCCATACATAGACGAGTTAGACGAAAATCAATTCCCCACTAAGGCTCGAAATTCACAAATGAATAAAGATTATCTAAAAACTAGCTTGTCAAAATGAAATTTCAAATCTCTTGCAAAAATCACTTATTAGAAAATCTCGGTCACCTTGGCATTGCATTGCATTTTATGTTATGAATGCTGCTGAAAGGGACAAAATAAAACCTCGCTTGTTTATTAACTACAAACCACTCAATAAAGTTTTAAAATGGATTAGATATCCAATCTTCAATAATTGATATTTTAAATCATTTAACTAACGCTCATATTTTGTTCTAAATTCTTTTTAAACTCAAGTTATTGACAAATTCAAATCCAAAAATATGATCGATGCAAAATAGCATTTACAGTTCCATTTGGACATTATGAATGGAATGTGATGCGATTTGATTTAAAAAGTACTCCTTTAAAATTTTAGAAAATTATGAATGATATTTTTAATTCTTATTCTGATTATATACTTATCTATATTGATGATGTTCTAATTTTTTCTAAATCTATTCAATAACATTTTAAACATTTAAGATTATTTAAATGACTTACTCAAAAAAATGGTTTAGTTATTTCAAAGCAAAAAATTAAACATTTTCAAACCGAGATACATTTCTAATGATGCAAAATTTATAATGCTTGTATTCAACCTATTAATATAAATATTGAATTTGTTGATAAATTTTTTGAGAATATTCTGGATAACAATCAACTCCAATAATTTTTAGGTACTTTAAATTATGTTGCTAATTTCTATAAACATCAGGTTATTGATGCTTAACCATTATATCAACGGCTGAAAAAGAATAGTCCACCTTCGATTGACATTCATATACGAAGGCAGTCCAAATAATGAACAGTTATTAGGTCTGGTGACCGGACGTACGGTCGGTCACCAATGAGATCGCGCCACGTACGTGCTCATACTCTTTACTGCGCGGCCCGACGACTTGACCCGGACCGGAACCCGGGAATGCTATGTTCGCATATTGCTAGGTATTACTCAGTATTTGCTCAGTATTGCTTGACAATAACGAGAAATACCGTTCTGTGAAGACCAATACCGAGCAATACCGAGTAATACCGAGTTTTTCTAGAAAAACTCGGTATTACTCGGTATTGTTTGGTATTACTCGATATTGCTCGGTATTTGTCTTCACATAATGGTATTTCTCATTATTGCAGAGCAAAATCAACAAATACCTAGCAATAACGAGCAATACCTAGCAATACTGGTTTGTCATGGATTTAAAAAACGCACGTGCGACATACCCTCTATTCGTCAGGTCGGGTCCGCGGTTTTGTGCCTGCTACGTGGCGCGTTTTCAACGCGCGCCGAACGTAGCTCTACGTCCGGTCACCGGACAAAATAATAGTTCCCAAATAATAAAAAAAACATTTGAAAAACCTTGTATTAATCTTGCAAATCCCCCTTATTTTATAATCGATGAAGCATATGCATCAAATCTCGACTACGGAGGCATTCTCAAATAGCAAAATCCTTCCTCTTTAATACCAGGAAGATAATCAGTACGAATCATTTTTATACAACAACTTTCTTAACTATCAGAGTCTAAATTGGAAGAGTAATAAAGAGTAAACTCTTCAGAGAATTCAAAGTAAGAAGTAAGAAAAAATTTCATAAGGGTTGACTTTAAATATGCATTGACTAAGTTTTTCTTAGTGATGCAACAATTTGAGTAACAACCAATTTTGCCACATTTGAAACACTGAATTTCTTTTTTAGCAGGTTTCTTTTCACTCAAAGTTTTTGTGAGATTTTTTTAAAAATACTTATCGGAGTTTTTCTTTTGCTTGTGATACTTTTCATCATCTTGATAATCCTGGAATTTATTTTTTTATGTTTGGAAATTTTCTTCGAGAATAATGGAATATTACAAGCAAATTGATTACAAAATGCTCCAAGTTGTTTTTTCTCAAAAATTCATTCTTTACGAATATGTTGATTCATTTTAATATCATTATGGAGATCAATGCACGTTTTAATACACTGGTTAATATTATTACCAAAGGTAAGATAATCAAAAGAAAATTTTCCTGTATTATCGCAAAGATTCCGTTTGACATTTTTCAGCAAAAGGTTAAAGGTAATCATTCGACAAATTTTAGCTTCCAATTATCATTGCAAGCGTCTGGAATATTCATAAACCTAGCAAGAAATAGATCCTTCTAGCAACAAAAATGGGTTAATGTTGGACATCTAATTAAGTTTTTGTCATAAAGATCACATATGATCTCTATTATCAATAATACATCCTATTAAATATTCAAGGATATTTTGAATTAAAGTATAAACTACCTCAGTGTTGCTTAGTATTACTTTTTAGCATAGTCTTATTAAGAAAATCAGATCATTGGTGATTAGTGAGATAATTATACCACCATGCTTATTGAAATGTCTGGGCTTTATACTCTCATGAATAATAAAAAAAGATCAAATTATCAAAATTCTTAGTCAAGTCTCGGATCCTAAAGCTCGAGATAAGATTATTTGCCTTTTAGGAGAAGAGAGAGAAAAGATTTCTCTCTCCTACTCATGGTTATCCATCTACTTTATGAAAGAAGTTTACAAAGAATGAGCTCTAATGCTAAAGCTCAATCCAGTAAAACTTCCATTATTGATCTTAAACTCAAAATCAATCATCTTCAAGATGAAGTTTGACTTCTCAAGGATGAACAAATTGATTTATCTAATCATGTTAGCAATCTAGAATTAGACAAAGTTGCTAGCTAATCTTTAAGAATTATCTCCCTTTGACTGACATTTATACCAAGGTAGTCCAAATAATAATAATAATAATAAAGTAAAAAATCTTCATTGTATTAATCTTGCAAATCGCTCTTATTTTAAAATCATTGAAACAGATGCATCAACCTCGAAGGCATTCTCAAACGACAAAATCTTGCTCTCAAAAGGAAGAATTGGTAAGGTTTACATCATGTAAATGAGATTCTACTCAATTTAAATTTTCCACAATTAAAAATAAAATGTTAGCTATAGTTAAATTCATTATGAAAATTCAAAATGATTTAATAAATATTGCCTTGCTTTTACGCATTGACCATAATGCAGCAAAGTTTATTATTTAAAAATGATGCTAAAAATCTTGCTACTAAACATATATTTACTCATTGTCTAGCTTAGTTATCTATTTTTTATTTTAAAAAAGAATATATTAAAGATAGCTTAAATAATTTGCCCGACTTCTTAACTTGTGAATATTTGGACAATTAGGAATGGATTACCCCTAAGAATTAGGGCAATTTGCCACTGTTAACATAGTCTAGCAGTACACCTCACCTCCACTACTTGCTGCAGCTAACTAACCACATGGCTTTCGGTTTTCCACCAAAAGCAATGATTGGCTTTCGGTATTAACAGAGCATATATATGTGTACTGTAGCAAACCAAGGCATCAATGAGAAAATGGCTTAACTCATCTTCTTCTTCACTTGCTCTTTCTCTAACATGTTTGCAGGTGTTTTCTTGGTATCAGAGCAACTGTAAGCCTCACGGCTAAGTTTCTCGCTGTTGCATTATGGAATCCGGTAGCTCATCTACATCGGCCTCCTCTACCACGGAGGCGGCGGCAGTTCTCGGCACAGTTGTCATTCCTCCTCAACTGAAATTTTTGATGTCTACCATCAAGAATGTTATTACTATTCAGCTCACTCCAGAAAATCATCTATCCTGGAAGTCGCAGATCTTAAAAGTGTTTCGAGCAAACGCTTTTGAAGGTTACCTAGACGGCACCACTCCCTGCCCTCCCCGGCAGATCTCTTCGTCGTCCGGTACATTGATCTCTAATCCCCTCTTCTCCACTTGGATGCTAATAGATCAAAATCTTGCTGCCGCATTGTTCTCAACGATCTCGGCGCCTCTATTGCCTTATGTTCTTAACCTAGAATCATGCTCCGAAATCTGGCAAACGATTGGAAAACGTTTGCAATCGTCAAATCGATCCCGTATGCTACAAATCAAAAATGATTTGAACTTCATTTCAATGGCAAATAAGACAATGCAGCAATGCTTAACCGAAATCAAGCAAAAGGTTGATGCTCTTACAGTCGCCGGTTACAATATAGATCCTGAAGATATTATAATGCGAATTCTCACTAAGGCCAGTAAGGTAGAAAGACTAAGGAATTACGTTTGGGACGCTTCTTCCTACTTCTTAAAAGATTTTTTAGTAAGAAATATTAAAAATTTGTACTAAAAGCAGCTTTAAGAAGCAAGAAGAAAGCCGTCCAAACAAGCTTAGTCGATCTTGCTTGCTGAATTAACTTGACCAGGTCGAACTTAATATGAACGAAATTTTTTTGGATATTCATTTTAAAAAAATGTTTAATATATATAATATATAATAATATATATATTATATATAATATATATATTAATTTATTTATTTATTGCAGAAGCCTAATTTTGAGTTTAACTTTTATTAATATTATTTGTGTTTTCAGATAAGATTTAATGTCTAATTCAAAATGGATTCGAAAATCAATATCATTTGTTAAACGATTTATTTTTATTGGTTAATCAGCTATAATTTAATAGTGCCTGGCCTGTCTTCCAAGTTCGTAAATTCCAGTTGCTAGCTACTTGTAACATTAGTCTACGCAGTACACCTCACCTCCACTACTTGCCTGCACTACTAACCACATGGCTTTCGGTTTTCCACCAAAGCAATGATTGCTTTCGGTATAAACAGAGCTAATATATGTGTGTACTGTAGCAAACCAAGGCATCAATGAGATGGCTTAACTCATCTTCTTTCTTCACTTGCTCTTTCTCTAACATGTTTGCAGGTGTTTTTCTGGATCAGAGCACTGTAAGCCTCACGGCTAAGTTTCTCGCTGCTGCATTATGGAATCGGTAGCTCATCTACATCGGCCTCCTCTACCAGCGGAAGGCGGCGGCAGTTCTCGCACAGTTTCATTCTCCTCAACTGAATTTTTGATGTCTACCATCAAGAATGTTATTACTATTCAGCTCACTCCAAAAAATCATCTATCCTGGAAGTCGCAGATCTTAAAAGTGTTTCGAGCAAACGCTTTTGAAGGTTACCTAGACGCACACTCCCTGCCCTCCCCGGCAGATCCTTCGTCGTCCGGTACATTTGATCCAATCCTCTCTTCTCCACTTGGATGCTAATAGATCAAACTTGCTGCCGCATTGTTCTCAACATCTCCTCGGCGCCTCTATTGCCTTATGTTCTTAACCTAGAATCATGCTCCGAAATCTGGCAAACGATTGGAAAACGTTTGCAAGCGTCAAATCGATCCCGTATGCTACAAATCAAAAATGATTTGAACTTCATTTCAATGGCAAATAAGACAATGCAGACAATCTTAATCCGAAATCAAGCAAAAGGTTGATGCTCTTACGGTCGCCGGTTACATATAGATCCTGAAGGATTATAATGTATACACTTAATGGCTTGCCGAATCCTATCAAGGTTTTACAAACAGCCATTCGGACAAATTTACAGCCCTTGAGTCTTGATGACTTCTATTCTTATTGTGTAGTGAGAAGAAACGAATCTTCAGAATGCAGTTACTCTCTTCGTTCTGTCCAGATTTCTGAATCCGGTTGCATTAGCTGCTACATCCTCCGCAGCTCGTCTCGGCACCCTTCCGTTCTCAACGAGTGTGGAGATTCAACCTGCTCGCGATG
>NW_021319460.1:106605-131918 GCF_001605985.2 Dendrobium catenatum
GGTCGTTCGACATTTGCTCGCATTGAATGCCAAATATGCGGCAAACCTGGGCATTCGGCTGAAAAGTGCTGGCATCGCACTAATCTGAATTATGTCAAACAAAATCCCACTGTGTTTGTTGCTGATTCTGTTGAGCATTCTGTTTCTCCGTAATCAAGATCATCTTCGGATTGGGTGCTGGATACCGGCGCTACTTCACACATCACCCATGATCAAAATCAATTAATGTTGTCTCAACCATATCACGGATCACAGCAAATACAGGTAGGCAATGGTCAGTCACTTCCCATCTCTAATACGGGTCATGGACTTCTCCCTACTCCTAAACGTAAGCTCTCTTTATCTCCTCTTCTACATGTTCCTCAAGCTTCTCATAATTTACTTTCAGTTCATCGTTTAACATCTGATAACGATTGCTCTGTTTCTTTCACTCCTCATGGCTATCATATAAAGGATTGGAAAACCAATCGATCGATTCTCTCGGGTTTATGCCGTGACGGGCTATATCCAATTTCTCTCAAATCCAGTCCATCATCCCATGCTCTTGTTACCGCTATCAGCTCGTCTACGTGGCATTCAAGATTGGGTCATCCGCATCCGGCAGTTTTATCTAGCATAGCGTCTAGTTTTCCTTCTTTACATATTTCTGTGTCCAAAAGTATATGTTATCCATGTCAAACGGCTAAAAGCCATAGGTTACCGTTTGTTCGTTCCACTTCTCATTGTAATTCTCCTTTTCAAATAGTTGTTTCAGATGTATGGGGGCCTTCCCCAATTTTATCACTTAATGGATATCGCTTTTATGTCTTATTTGTGGATGAATTTACTCGTTTTTCTTGGGTTTACCCAATGGTAACAAAAGCTGAAGTGTTTTCAAAATTTATCTTGTTCAAAGCCATGATTGAAAAACAATTTACATCTACCATTAAAATTTTTCGATCGGATGGTGGCGGCGAATATAAGAGCACTCAGTTTCAAAATTTCCTCTCCACAAATGGCATTCTGCATCAATTCAGCTGCCCTCATACTCCGCAACAAAATGGGTTGGCTGAGCGCAAGCATAGACATATTATAGAGACCGCTCGTACTCTATTAATTCAAGCTCACTTACCAACTTCATTCTGGATTGAATCAGTGCTAACAGCGGTTTATTTGATTAACCGGCTACTATCTCCTCACACAAATTATCTATCTCCTTTTCAATGTCTCTATAACAAACCACCTTCATATTCTCATCTCAAGGTTTTCGGGTGCTTGTGTTTTCCTTGGATGCAACCCACGGTTCCTCATAAATTTGCTCCAAAGTCGTCTGCTTGTGTCTTTATAGGATATAGTTCCATTCATAAAGGATTTCGTTGTTTTAATCTCAACAATTCTAAAATCATTATTTTCCACCATGTTAAATTTCATGAACATATTTTTCCTTTTCAACAGTCTATCTCAACACCTTCCCCGAAAAATCCCTCTCCTCCTACCACTATTATTTCCCCATTAACTTTAGTCCCTCACACTATTTCGACATCAACTCACATCTCTACTCCTATTCCCGACATTTTTGCTCCTAACGCAACTCAGCCAATGTCTGATCATTCAATTTCCAATGCTCCACCTCCTACTTTGACCTCTTCTCCTCCTGGTCCAACCCGACACCATATGGTGACTAGACTACAAACGGGAAAACTGAAGCCTAAACCTGTCTTCAATCTTCAACACATTCAAGTAGATCACTCTGATCCGACATGTTTCACTATGGCTAGCAAACATAAGTGTTGGAGGGATGCTATGTCTGCTGAGTTTCAGGCATTACAGCAAAAGGGTACTTGGAGATTGGTACCGCCGCCATAGTCTCAAACCATTCTTGGGTGCAAATGGATCTATAAAACAAAACTGAATTCAGATGGAACAATTGCTCGTCACAAGGCTCGGCTAGTAGCCCAAGGCTATAGACAAGAATATGGCATTGATTATACAGAGACATTTAGTCCGGTTGCAAAGCTACCTACTATTCGTCTATTTATCACCACAGCTGTTATTAGGACATGGTCCATCCTTCAATTGGATGTATCTAATGCGTTTCTTCATGGGGAATTAAATGAAGAAGTTTATATGCATCAGCCGCCGGGATTTAAGGATCCAAATTCACCGGATTTTGTGTGTCGTCTACATAAAGCAATTTACGGGCTTAAGCAATCTCCTCGGCAATGGTTTGCCAAGTTAACTACCCATCTGCAGTCTTGGGGTTTCAGACACAGCCATGCCGATCCGTCTTTACTTGTGTACAATCACAATTCACATCTCATATATTTCTTAATATATGTAGATGATATTTTGGTTACCGGAAATAATTCTAAACTCATTGCTGATCTCTTGATTCATTTACAGAGTAAATTTCAGCTTAGAAATCTGAGCACCTTATCTTATTTCCCTGGCATTCAAGCAGTGTCCACGCCTACCGGCTATCATCTAAATCAATCCAAATATGGGCTTGATATTCTCCAACGGGCTGGTATGGAAAATTGCAATCCGGTACTCACACCGGTCCACACAAAACAGAATTTGGATGAAAATTCTCTTTCGGTATTTGAAAATCCTGAACTTTTCCGGCATCTTGTTGGATCCTTACAATACTTGACAATCACGCGACCGGACATAGCATTCGCAGTCAACAAGCTCTGTCAGTCTATGCATCGTCCACTGTATCAGCATTTCAATGCTCTTAAACATCTCATTCGTTACATTAAAGGAACGGTTGATCTTGGTCTACCCATCTCCGACAATTCTTCTGCTCTACAAGCATTTGTTGATTCGGATTGGGCTGGTGACCCGTCCGATCGAAAGTCGACTACAGGCTATTGTCTATTTCTAGGGGACACTCTCATTTCGTGGTGCGTTAAGAAGCAGCCAACTGTGGCAAAATCATCTACGGAAGCTGAATATCGAGCATTGTCAACAGCTTCAACCGACATCATTTGGATTCGTAGACTAATGGCTGATTTTCAATTTCGGGTTGATACACCTACTCCTCCTATTGTGACAATGTTTTGGCTATTGCACTTGCGCACAATCCGGTATTTCATGCTCGCACAAAGCATATTGAAGTAGACTATCATTTCATTCGCGATTGCATTAAATCTGCCACTCTTACGGTTAGTCATATCAATTCTCAAGATCAAATTGCTGATGTTTTTACTAAAGTTCTTCCTCGTTCAAGATTCAACTCTTTACGATCCAAGCTTCAGGTCCTTCTGACCCCATCAGCTTGAGGGGAGCTGTTAACATAGTCTAGCAGTACACCTCACCTCCACTACTTGCTGCAGCTAACTAACCACATGGCTTTTAGTTTTCCACCAAAAGCAATGATTGGCTTTCGGTAAGGCATCAATGAGAAAATGGCTTAACTCATCTTCTTCTTCACTTGCTCTTTCTCTAACATGTTTGCAGGTGTTTTCTCCACAACCCAATAAAGACACCATGTCTCACCCTAATTGAGGTTTTATGTCTCCTAGTAATCATAACACTTTTCCTCGCGGAGGATTTTCCTCCCATGGCAAAGGAAGTGACGAATCATTCTCTTCAAAAATGATTCCTCTTAAATCTTACCTCTTTGGGGCAATTTGCCCAAAAAATCAAATCTTGAATCTAATCAGTCTGATGAGGCTCCTCGGACTTTGCTCTTTGAGCCCTTTTTTAAAAATAGTTTTGAATTATTATTTGAAATCAATTTTGAAGATTATGATATTCAATCTCCATGAATTATCATGGATGCTATATGGGAAATACCTCTTTTATCCAATCCTCAATTTTTGAACGAGATATATGTGAATCAATTTTACTTCATCTCCAACGTATAGAAACCAATCATAAATATGATGAATGAAAAATATTGCTTATAGCAAAGCAAATATTATTAAAATCCTTAATTATAAGGATTGTAGTATTACCCATTATCAAACTATATCTATGGATTATTTCAATAAACAAAATCAACAAAAGAGAAATATTTTCTTAAATTTTTAGACATATTTTGAGGCTACAAAAATGACTTCTATATTATTAAATTGAGAGAAATATTATTGGATGTTAATTATCCATTTTGATATCTTAGCTAATCCAACGCTCATTTGGGTTTTTCACTGGTGGGATTGTATGGAAGGCTCCAATCAATAATTCTCCCTAATCAAATTTACTCTGAATGAGTGGACTCATCACCACACTTATCAAAAGTCCAATAAGCTAAATTAATTGAAGGCATGAGAATTTTTTTTAGTTCATCCAAGCACAAATGCCATGGATTTGATCTTGGAGTTTTGAAATTGGACTGAATGCCATCAATTGAAAATGTTTATTTCCATCAACTGATGGTCAACAATTATCATTGACGATAAATTGAAACATGTCCAACAAATTTTTAAGAATAATCAATATGTAGCTAGGATGTTTCAAAAACATGAATAATTCTTACTATGAATGCACACATTAAGGTACAAATTTCCCAATGAATTTGTTGAAGAAATTAAAATTTGATTGAAGAAAAATATGAACAACAAATGGAGAAGATGTTCCAAACAAAATATAAAATATCTTAATCAAGTCAATCTAAATAAAGCCATTACGAGCTACCAGGTCAGTGGGGCAGTATTTCAAAATCAAAAGGAAAAAAAAAAAGAGAATTGAAGAAGAATAATCTTTTTAGTGGCGCTCTCTTTAGAATGTATTACTTTTACTTTACTTGAAGTTTATACTTTATTTGTTTTCTTTAAAGTTGTGGTACTAACTTTTCTTTTTCTTAGTGCTTTAAATTATTAATGTGCGTGGGAATATGTTGTCTCCCAGGACTTCAAATTTATTTTATGAAATTCCGAGTGCCTTCTCTCTATATAAGGAGAGATCATTTTATTGTAATGAGTGTTAAATTCGACTCTTTAATAAAATTTTTGAAGTTATGCCAAGTTCGTCTCCTGCTTAGTTTGTAAGTTCTCCCTCTTTTATAAGTTTTCCTTCTACCTTTTTTGTGCTAGATCAGTGGTACAATGTTTCAAAATTAAAAGGAAAATAAAAAAATTAGAATTGAAGAAGAATCCTTATAGTTCTGCTCTTTTTATTGTGCATTACTTTTACTTTACTAAATATTTATATTTTTTTTATTTAAAGTTGTGGTACTAGCTTTTCTTTTTTCTTAGTGCATTGGATTATCAACGTAAATGGGAATATGTTATCTCCCTGGACTTCAAATTTGTTTTATGAATTTCGAGTACCTTCTCTCTATATAAAGAGATTTCATTCTATTGTAATGAGTGTTATGTTTGACTCTTTAATAAAATTTTTGAAGTTGTGCTAAATTTGTCTCCTACCTAGTTTGTAAGTTCTATCTCTTCAATAAGTTTGCCTTCCACCTTTTTTTAGTTAAGCAGATTGAGTTGAAATTGGTATAAGGTAAGTTCCATCTCTTCTATAAGTTTGCCTTCCACCTTTTTTTAGTTAAGCAGATTGAGTTGAAATTGGTATGTCCAATTAGGATTTTTATTTGGTCCGGTGCAAGGACCTAGAGGAAGGTTCGGTTTTGCCTAAAAAAGTGCAAATACCGAGTTTTTTGAAAAAAATACCGAGTTTTTTGAAAAACTCGGTATTTGCACTTTTTGACCTATTTTTGCCTAAAACCGAACCTTCCTCTGCATCCAGTGAAATGACCTAATAATTGCTCGTCCAATTATGATAACATGAGGACACTGCGATATGAAATACACTGATTTACCTTCTTTTGATTAGAGAATTGTGAAATCGAATAAAGAACTTCTATTAAATAATGATTGCTCTAGTATTTTATTAATCCTATCTTAATGAAGCTCTATGAGTTTGATTTGTTTAAAAAAAAATCCTAAAATAACTTATTGTACATTTACATCACTTTAAGGTTTTGTTTGGGACGGCTTTTTTATTGCTTTCTAAAACGGAGTTTTAGTAAAAAATAAAAAAAATTATACTAAAACTCCGTTTTAGAAAGCAATAAAAAAGCCGTCCCAAACGAAGCCTAACTTGTATTCCTTTTTCATCAAACTAAAAATTAAAAAATTTGAACTCCTGCTTTAAAATACTTTACACCATTGGATAATCCAACCAAACATCTCCAAAATTTTATAACTACTTAATTATTTTCAAGATTTAACATATCAGGATTTACTCGTTCGTATCGACACCCTTTCGTGTGCACATCACAGCCGTTGATTCCCAGTGCCCGTTATCCACTTGCGGTCGGACGCCGGGGGTTGTAGTCCGAAAACAGCCGGAAAATGGCACGATGGTAAATTCGAACCACACTTCCAGCCAGCCCGAAACATAGCACGCCGTTCCCGAACGCCCCCGCAGCAGCATATCCGACGTCTTACGGTCTGGTCCTCTAACTCCTGACAGGGAAAACAAGAAGCATCCCTCTTCTTCTCACCAGTCCTACTCAGTCAACGCCGGCAAGGAGTGAGACCCAGAGAAGAAAGCGACAAGGAGCTACTCGTATTCTTTCGGTCTTTTATCTTTATCTATTTCTTTTAGTTGCTCGTCCGAGCCCTTTGTCGTACTCTGTGCGATGGCTTTTCCCTGGTTGGGCGCTGTGGTTTGTAAAATTCAGGTGCAGTTTTTGACGCTTCTTTCGATACTTTTTTGACCACAGGCTTTAGCTCTGCTTCTGTATCTTTTGAGATTGTGAGGTGGAGGAGAGGGGAAGCTGTTGCTTGACCCTTGAAGAAATTCTGGATCGGGCAAGTAGGAAGAAGAATGTCGAAAGTAGTATACGAGGGATGGATGGTGCGCTTTGGTCGGAGGAGGATCGGCCGTTCGTTCATCCACATGCGGTACTTTGTACTCGAAACTAGGGTTCTTGCTTATTACAAGAGGAAGTCCCTGGGTAATATGGTATGTGTCCATCTTTTATTAAGGAAAATTTCGTATCTTTTTCTGGATTTGTGCTACTCACTGGAGCCTTTGACTGCCGGATTGTTGGAGCTGCAATCTCATTTGAAATTGTTCATAACTAGAGTCATGCCTTGACTATTATTGAATTGAATTCTATTGGTTTTCATTCAAAAAACGGTTTATTAGGCTTCTGATATTTGCTTGATTTTTTAATTGACATATATATGCAGGTTCCTATCAAAACCCTTTTCATAGATGGGAATTGTAGGGTGGAGGATAGAGGACTTAAGATTCACCATGGACATGTAAGATTCGGGCATCTTTTGCTGATCATTTCTTTCAAGCAGTAACTGTTTTTTGTATATTCTTTCTTTCATCTTGTTTATTGGTAGTGCTGCAATTTCATGTTTTTTTTTGGCTGATTCCTTAAGCAGTGAGTAATCCTAACATACTGTTGAAATTAACTTCTGAAAATGATTTATGACGAGGATTCTTCAATCATAGTGAAAGTGACTCCATTACAATCTAATTTTTAGAATCTATATTCTAACTATTGTAACATTATTTTTTTAAAAAAATTTGGTTCAATCTAGGGTTGTAAATGAGTAGAGCTTGAGTGAGCTCAGTTTTTGTTCATGTTCTGCTGTCCAAAAATTAGTTCGTTCGAGTTAGGCTTGTGTTCCAACCCTACTTGTCAATGGCGCAAAATGACGCGCGCCATGGTGCATGGCGCGGCGTGGCGCACCTATGGCGCCAGTTGCATGGTGTGGCACACATGTTCAAGTTGGCACGTGCCATTTGCGCCATATGTGCGCAATGGTGCACGACGCGTGCAATTTGAATTTTAGGAAATTTTTAATATAATTATAAATAGTTTTTAATATTTATATATTTTAATTTCTAAAATAATGTAATAATTAATTTTAAAATTATTTGATATGATTAAAATAGTTTAGTTCGGTTTTATTAGACTTTATCTAGACTTTATTTTAGTAGAAATTTTGGATGAACTTGAAGCTCAATTTAATGGTTTAGATTTTGGACCATAAACATATTCAACAAAGCCTTACCCAACTTGATTGATTCTCTAAAATAGGATCCATATAATGATTTTTATAATTATTTTTTATTTTGGCTGTGTTCAAAATGTCGCTCGCCTCGCCATGCGCTATGCCTTATGGCTCCACGGGAAACTTTGCGTCGTGGTACACCATTCGCCGTTGAAAGGTATGGTTCCAACTTTTTTGTGAATAACATATTTGCGTTTGATTCATTTTGAGCTTGTATTCAACTTGAAGTTAGCTCAATTAGTTAAATAATACTAGATTTCAACCTTTATTAAATAACACATAAAAAATCAAGATAATTGTGCGTTAAATAAAAACTTCTATTGCTACAAATATAAATCTCAAAATTGAACAACCAACAATTTAATATTGTACATTACAAATAACTAGTGCATATATATATATATATATTTGTCCTCAAAATATATGATTATGTTCAACTCGCTTACTTAAAAAACGAGTAGAGCATGGGGTTTTTATTAGGTTTAACATGAGTTGTTCGCGAACTTATAGCTTTATTGGCACCCCTAATTTTGTCATTGTTTGAGTATTACATCTTTTCTATGTTAAGTTAATCTGGTTACTGATAAAAGAGCACCATATGCTTTAAAACTGATGTTTTAGGTATTACGAAGCTGGGATGAGACGTTAGGAAGGGGCTTTTTTTCCTTTCTTTGGTTGGTTTTGTTGAAGAAAGTGTTTTCTTTTCTTTGAATAACCAAATCTCTAGATGTATAAAGTATCAAAGGATGGCAGATTATTTTTTTAGGGTTTTTAAATTTGAATCTGTCAGCACATATTGATGTCAATTTGATGCGGACATCAGCACGAAGATCTGACGCATCTATCACAGGAGGCGTCGTAAATCGACGGCTCTAATTTAAGTTGTCATTTATGAATTATTTTCTGCCTTTTAGTTTCTATTTTATGTTATTTTCTATTTTACCCCTAGGTTAATTTATTTGAGTGTTGTGGCCCAAGGGGTATTTTTGTAATTTTCTATTTTCTCATGTTATGGCCTATAAATAAGGGCCTTAAGCTATTGTAATGGATGGTTGATTAATATGAAAAATTGTTTCCCACACTTGTGTTCTTCTTGTGAGAGAGCGTTAGTGAGATTCCTATGAGAGGAATCGAAGTTGTCACCAGCCGCAGGATGGGTCCGGGCTCGTGATTTGAGTCCCTTGAAGAAGGGCAATCGGATCACCCGTCAGTCTTCAGAAGAGTCTGAGGCTCGCGGTTTTCATTTTCTATCATTTGTTTCGATCTTTCGTTCTATTCTTGTTTTTGTTTTATCTCTTCTTTAATTGTTTTTTCATCGTCTTTCTCCTTCCCAATCTTCGTTTGGCCACCAGATTCATCTCCACCCGAAATCCCCCAAACCCTAACCCCTGCCGCCGGCTCCACCCCCATTAACCGCCAGCCGAAACTCCTCCTCCCACCCTCTTTGGGATTTCCTAATTTGGTTGGGTTAATTTGGGGATTAATTTGAATTTGAAATTATTCAAATTCAAATTTCAAATTCTTTCCTAATTTGGTTCATCTATTTTAGGAAAGTCATTAAATCACAATCAAATCAATTTGTCATTGATTGGGATTTTAAATTTCCCCTTTCCGAATTTATAATTCCCAAATAATCAAGCATTGAGCAATTACCCCATTTTCCCCATCCATTACTGCAGCCGGCCCCATCCCCTTTGGCTTAGTTTAGGAAGTATTTCCTAAACACTAAATTTCCCCTTTTTCTGTTAACAGAAAATTATTTCCCATACTTTAACAGCCGAAATTTTCAAAGGGGCCAAACTCTAATTACTTTCCTTAAACCAGACAAAGGGATTAGGAAATAAATCTACCGTCCAACTCCACCTACCGCTGGCCCCATCTCCTTATTAAATTGCCTTTGAAATCTTTCCAGATTTGCAACTTATTTCTTTTGTCAAGATTTCCCAAACCCCACTACAGTTGGCCTAATTCTCTCAAGTTTCCCTCCTGGTTTTCTCTCCAGGTTTTCTCTCCAAACTCCACATCCTATTCACAGAAACTGAATTTTTTTTCTCAGATTTTGAATTCAAAATCTGAAATATTTTTCAGATTTTGTGAGACATTTGGAGTTTGTCCATCTTCCATAGCAAAGCGTTTTCCGTACTACATCACAATTTTTACATTAATAGCCAATAGCTTGCATAGTCTTACATGTACTATTTTGTAATTTATTAAGTTCTACAACAACATCAAGCATTTATCCCACTATGTGGGGTCGCGCCGGTCGGCTACATGAATCATTTTTTTCTATTTTGTCCTACTAAGAGTCAAATTCTCATTTAAATTTAATTAAAAAAAGGTCATTATCATGTCCTAAGTTCTGGATGAGAAAAATAGAAGGTTGTGTTAGCTAGTCGACAATTATCATAAAACTTATCGAATAATTGTGATATGTAAGTTATTAAGTTCTCATGTTTTAAAATAAACCTTACAAAACCAGCATTGCGAGCTCATTTTGAAGGATCCTGCAGTATACCACCTAAAGGTTACCCAAGTTAATGAATGGATTTAAGGGAGATGTTGTACCAAAGCATAATTATCATCACCATAATTATTACTATTAATTTTATTATTATGAATACTTACCAAATCCAATTTGCTATAATTTTTTTTCCTGCAAAATTTCGTAAAGGCTATGGTGCTTAAATGGACCAGTGTATCTTACTCAATTTATACTTGATGAATTACAGTAGGATCATATATGTTGCATGCATACCTACTAGAATACAAGATTGTAACATGTTTCTTTCTGAAGTAAATCTGATGTGAAATGTGTAACTTCCCCAAATAGATTTAATATGAGAGGGAAATGAATTAAAATTTCAAATAGCTCTAAATGTCATTAACTGCCTTGCCTTAAGAGGGATTCTTAATTAGGCAATTAATTAACGAAAAAAAAAAAAAAAAAAAAAAAAAAATAGATCTACAAGCGCCACTTCCTCAAGAACTCACAAAAAGATCTTGGGAATTTCAGAACTCACAAAGAGATTCTTCCACTTCCTCAAGAACTCACAAAGAGATCTTGGGAATCTCGGAACTCACAAAGAGATCCTTCTCCGCTCATGAACTCACTAAGAGATCAAACAAGTAGAATAAAATTTCATTAACAATCCATCCTCCCATTACATAAGAAAAGACCTCTATATATAGATCTAAGAAACTAAAACAAAACACATATGCCCCTAAGGCTTACATATGACGACCCTCTTAAGTGAGGGTAAAAACGGAAAATTCATAATAAAAATTAAAAAAATTACAAATAAAATATAAGATAACGTGGGACGATGACAGCCGTTGATCTTTAGCTCCTCGGATAGCCATGGACGGTTGGATGTCCGCATCAAAATCTGTGGGTATTTAGCAACTTTTTAGCCTTTTCGGGATTTGTTTTTTCAGGTTAAATTTACTGAGAATTAGAACTTCTCTTTTTGTTTTGATTCCCAAGGTAATATGTTTTACTGTTGCTAATTATTATTTTAATGTGGTGTTTAGTTCTCCAACTTCTTTTTCTTTGATCAATAACACTACTTCAGAATACATATGATGGTTCTATGTTACAGATTAGCACTTTGACTACACATGCTTACGTTTTTTTTTTTTTTTGACAGATGGTATATGTACTGTGTGTGTACAACAAAAAGGACAAGTACCATCGAATTATGGTGTGCATCTATCTTTTTATTTGCATGTTTTTTAAATTTTTCTTCTTTTGGTAGTTTATATGTCATTCTTCTTTACTGAATTATTCTGTTATGCTTAATTTTGCTAACCCTTGCATTATATCTTGGTTTTTCTAGTTCTCTTCGTTTTTTTATTTGGCTGTTTGTCCCAACTTACAATTATTCTTTATGAAGAGTATGCTATAAAAAGTGAATTTCATAAATATTGATCCAGTTTTGTTGGCTCTCTGTTATTCAGTAGTGATAATAGCTAAAGTGGTTTTAAAATTTGTTTAACTTGACCTTTGTGCAACGTATTCATGAAATTCCCATTTAGTTAGCTCACCAAACTCTACCATATCTTTCATAATGGCTTGGTTAATTGAAAAAGTTTTGATGTGCTCAATATTTACACGATCATTAAACCTTTTCACCTGCTAATACATTGCTCTTTTTGTCTAGAAAATCCTATTGAAGTTCTTTGTGTGTTTCATACAACAAAATAATCTTTTGTTAAACCGTTTTGATTTAGCCTTTGATGATTATGGGTACTCTTTATGAAAATTCTATATTTGAAATGTGTTTACTATTTTGAACTTCATACTCTACAATGTTTATGACTCTTCTTGGCGAAGAAGTTCCATGAAAACTGATTTTTTTTAGTTACATGAATGCAAGGAGTTTCATGGTAGATAGATTTACTTAGAGTTTGTTTGGGCTGACTGTAGCATTTTGTAAAGATGATTGTGAAGTTGTTGTTGGTAAAGTAAGTTTTTTGAAAGTTGATGTGGATATTACAAATATATTTTTTTAGAAGTTGAATGGTTGCTTTCTTAAAGCAACCACTTATCAGTGACATTGGTTATAAAAAGTAGCTACCCAGTACAAATTTTTAAAATGCAGAAATTAAGTAGTAGCCAAATGGAATTGTAATTATGGTCTAAACAGCAATGCAATAAGAAAGCTGTCTCAAATAAACTCATAGGTAGTTTAACAAATTATTTATTTGTATGGAATATGAAATAAAGGAAAAAGGGAAATATTTAACTCGTGGCCCTCCAAACAAAACACCTACAAATGGCCTGCCAAGTTGCATTACTTGTTGGTGATGATGATATGATAACCTTCTTGTTGCCTTAAAATGACTGATATTTGTCATGTAGTTTTTGATAATTATATTGATTCATGTTGTGCTACTCTTTCTTTATTACTTGTTGGATAGAAGTGTTTCATTTGGATTCATGCCGGGTAGGTCTTCTATGTAAGTTATACATTTATTGACAGGTTTGATGGATAAGTATAGAGAGAATAAGGAGGATCTACATGTGATATTTATTGATTTAGAGAAAGCATATGATAAAGTTTCAAGAGAAGTGCTATGGAGAGTTCTAGAAAAGAAATGAGTTAATAATGCTTATATTCCAGTCATTAAGGATATTTATGTAGGAGCTGTTGTGTTCAAACACAAGGTGGTTTAACCAAGTATTTTCCTATTTAAGTTGGATTACATCAAAGATCAACCTTAAGCCTATATCTTTTTGCTTTAGTCATGAGTGTTCTGACTAGACATTTGCAGGAGATTGTGCCTTGGTGTATGCTTTTTGCTGATGGTATTCTTCTTGTTGGTAAGACTAGAGAGAGAGAGTTGAAGGTAAACTTCAATTATGGAAGTCAACCTTTGAGTCTAAAGATTTGTATTTCAGTAGATCTAAAACCGGATATATAGAGTTTAATTTTAGTTGTAATAGATCTAGTGGGGGAATTGTGACTTTGGGCGATCAAGTCATTAATAAGTGTATATGTTTTAGATATATTGGGTCTATTGTTTAGAGTGATGGTAAAATAAATGAGGATATTATTAGTAGAATTCAAATTGGATGGTTGAAGTAGAGAAATACATTGGGCTTTTTGCGTGATAGAAAAGTCCCCCTCATACTTGAGGGAAAATTCTATAAGATGGTGGTGAGACCAGCAATGCTTTATGCTGCAGAATGTTGGCCATTGAAAGAGAAGTATAATATTAAGTTACGTGTTGCAGAGATTAGGATGTTGAAGTGTATGAGTGGGTTTACTCTTAGAGATAGGATACAAAATGTGCATATATGTGAAAAGGTTGAAATAGCTCTAGTGGAAGATAAGATCAGAGAGTCGCTTTAGATGGTCTGGTTACATGAAAGGGCGGCCTTCCGATGAGGTAGACCTAAGAGGACTTGATTAGAAAATATTAGAAATGACATTTCCTTATTAGATTTAAATGAGAATTTGACTCTTAACTGGACATAATTGAGAAAAAGGATTAATGTAGCCGACCCAACATAGTGAGATAAAGGCTTGATGTTGTTGTTGTTGCTGGATAGAAGTGTTTCATGGATTTTTTTTTTCTTTATTATTGTCGGCTGTTGATTACTCTTACTAAGTTATTCTGATACATTTTGCATGCTATTTCTTGCAACCATTCGTATTTACTGGATTATTTGTTAATTTATTTTATAATTTTCATGTGTCAGATGGCAGCGTTCAACATCCAGGAGGCTTTGGTCTGGAAGGAGAAAATTGAATCTGTGATTGACCAGGTTGCCATAAATTGAAGGGACCTTTTTTTTTTGTAGTTTTGAAGCTTTAGCAAGTCAAACCTGTTCATATGCTATAGTATTCCTTTTTTAGGACATTACAGAACTTCAAAATATTTCTTTTTTGCAATGTTTAAAATTGCGTATTGAGGTGTTTTTCATTCGTGAGGCGAGGCGTAAGCCTCAAAATCAAAAGATTGCGTAAACATAAAATGACAAATTTTTTATATACTAATGAGTGAATAATATAAAACATAAAAAAAACATAAGATATGACGTGAAATCAAAATATCCCAATAATAAGACAACATGAAATATAGTTCAACTCAAATTTCTATCTTTCCCAAATCCCAGTATTCTTTTCAATTAACCATATAATTCCATTTCCAAAAATAAATAGCAATGACATATCACATAAGAGCTCATAAGTCTCAAGCACCTGTCATCACTAGGGGTTCTTCATTTGAAATCATCTCATGATGAACTCTCTCTCCCCATCCTCCTCTCCTATAGAGTCCAATGTCGGACATTTTTTTTTCAAAGAATTTATGTAAGTTTTAATATATATAGCGTGAGGCGAGGCGGGCCTCAAGGCGGGCCTCAACCAAGTTGAGGCGCAAGCCTCATAAAAAAAACTCGATGCGTAAGCATCGAGGCGTTTTTTACTGGAATTGCGCAAAGGCGGGCCTCAAGGTGAGCCTCATATTGCGCAATTTTAAACCATGCTTTTTTGTCTTTTCTCTACTTGTCATCATTCTAAGTATCAACCTTATCTCAACCATTTAAGGTCTGCCTCATGAGGCCGCAATTCTTGTTGAGTGCTGATTGAAATATTTTATTGTCATCTCACATCTGTACTAAATGAATATGATTGTTTTCTCTAACTTTGGGGAAATTATTATTATATTTTGTAGGAAAAAAAAATGAAACGAGCTGTAAATCCATTTCCCTTTGTTGATGCAAGATGTCTAGTATCTGTGTCTAAAACTTTCTGCACACTACTATTTCATTTATGCATAATTCGAGAATTCCTTAGATATAAAGCTTCACTGCTTCTATGGCAGTTTCTGGATAGAACAACTAATCTCACTTCTGTTTTCAGCAGCAAGATTTAAACACAGCTAATGGAAGTATGCTACATGCTTCATTTCTGGCCAAAGCTGGCATTAATGCTGATGGGAACGCTTCTTCATCTGACAGGGAAAGCCTGTAAGTAACTGATCTTTAGATAGTTAACAGACTACACAGCATATAAATGGCATATCTGATAAGACTACCCAAATTTATACATACAGGGCAAGTGCCGAGGATGAGGAAGTAACAAACCGCACAATGATTCGTAGGACAACAATTGGCAATGGTATGCAAGGATAACTTGTATGGTTTGATTAGTTTTATTTTCATTTTGAAGTTTTTGTGTTGTGATATTGTCATGTTTTTGTGCACAGAGGATTTATGTTCTGCTGCATGATTGTGCTTTTCCCGCTTGCAGGTCCTCCTGAATCAATGCTCGATTGGACACGCCAGGGTGATTCGGTGTTATCAAATCAGAGTACTTCAGATGAAGTTTTTTCTAGAAAACATTGGCGCCTTGTCAGATGTCAGAATGGCAAGATTTTTTCTTAATCTTTTCATGCTCTTTTTTAAACAACAGAGGTTATATGCTAGTTATTATTTCTTCAAAAATATGCAGGTCTTCGCATTTTTGAAGAGCTTTCGGAAGCTGATTACCTTGTAATTGATGAAATCATTTGTTTTATTATGCTGACAATGATAGGAAGTTTTTTTTTTAATTTGAAAGATAATAATGATGTAGGCAACTTAATCTGGTTGAATTTATCTTCTGATATTTGTATTTTTACAGCCAAGAAGTTGTAGTAGAGCAATGAAAGCTGTTGGTGTGGTGGAGGCCACTTGTGAAGCAATATTTGAACTTGTGATGTGTATGGATGGAACTCGATTTGAGTAAGTTCCTTGGTGTGCACTGGGATTTTCTCACTTTGCTCTTAGTAATTAGATCCTATTATTCTCCCTTAATATTGTAGGTGGGACTCCAGCTTCCAATATGGTAGCTTAGTAGAGGAGGTAGATGGACATACTGCAATATTATATCATAGACTGCAGCTGGGCTGGTTTTCCATGTAACGTTCATTCAAATATTAGCAAATTCTGTTGGTCCATCTTATATTTTCTTCTTCTACGCTGATTGTTGATTAGAGATCAAAATATGCGTGCACACATATGCATGTTTTAAGTACACGCATATTTTAAGTTTAGCTAATGTTCTTTTCGGAACAATTTTTTCTTGATGTGCATTTTATCTTTCAAAGCGCATAAATTATATTGGTTGAAGCTGTTTTACTTCATGATTATCTACTCTTTGGAAATTTTTGTACTTTTGTTCTTTCCTCTTTTTTTTTGCCAAAACTATAATTTCTCAAAATTCAACAAATTAGGAAATTTACATGCACCTATAAGCAACCTTAGGTGAATTGAGTTTTAGTTGTAATAAACTCATTTCTTGCAATGGTAGGGTTCAACGTCCTAGTTTTTTGGTCCATCTTGGGCAGTAGAATATGAAAGGAAGATGGAGGCGGCAACAACAACAACAAGAAGAAGCCTGTATCCCACTGTGGGGTCAGCTACATGAATCCTTTTTCTCCATTGTGCCCTTTTAAAAGTTAAATTCTCATTTAAATCTAATAAAGAAAGGTCATTTCTACATGGAAGATGGAGACGTGAGATGAAAAGAAACGATGGCTTCCTGTTGTAGAACATGGTGTTGTGGGTGGCTTGGAGTTATCTGATAAGCAGATTATCAAATATGAACCGTCTGTGATGGAAGCATCTGATCATTATTTCGAAGCAGTATTAACTTCTGATCCACCAAGTGGTTCGTGTTAATGACTTGTGTGCTAATGAAGTGATCTAAGTTGAATCGAGTTTAAATTAAAATAAAATCTATGAACAGTCCCCTCCCATCTCTGTTCCAATCCCCTTGGCTACCCCTAGTTTTTTACTTGAGTTTAATTTCCAAAGTTAAAATTTTTGATGATTTAAATATTAGATTAGATTAGATATTATGGAAGGACATAATAAGATTATATAAAATATCCAAGGTAAAAGAGGATAAGTAAAGATTTTAATCAAGTTGATGCATTAAAAGCAAACTGAAAAAATATCATAGTTAAATATTAAGAAATCAAAGAAAGATTGAAAAATGCTACTTTAAAAAAATTATTAAATTAGAGTTTTATGAAATAAATCTTTATGGAAGAGTGTGATAAATAAAATTATAAGGTGTATAGAGATTTAATTTAAAAAAGTGGAGTTAAAACTGAAGAAGATGAATGAAGATAGAACTTTAGATTCAAATGATATACCTATTGAGATTTAGGAGAGTTGTGGGTGATGTTTGAGTAGTTTGATTAATATATCTATTCAATGAATTTCAAAGTCTAAATGAATGCTAAATAATTGGGGAATAAGAATTTTGATATTAATATTTTAGAGTATAGGAGATGTTAATGATTATGATTATTATATAGGAAATCAAATTTATATGTTATATAATGAAGCATAAAGAGTAATGAAATAGTGTCTTAGAAGAATAATGTTTGCACCTGAGAATAAACCAAGTTTTATACTAAAAAAATCAAGTTTAATGGTCGTGGCAGTAATTTAATGATGTCATTTTACAATAAAATCACTTAATCAAAGGGTTCATAATCCAAGTTTTAATAGTGTCTCATAGATTTGGTTCTATTTACTTTTATGCAACATTATTGGACCTCAAAATGAGTTTAGTATATTGGTTGGAGCATATGAGGGAAAATTGATTTCAGTGCCCTAATCTGTTGCATATGCTTTTTGATGCATTTGCACGACATAGTTGTATGTTTCTTGATGCACTTAAGTGATGCAATTGCATACTTGCTTTTTGATGTTCTTACATATTGCACTTGCATGTCCACTGGTTTGCTTGCACTGTGTAATTAGCAAATGGGTGGACAAAATTGGTTCTAGTGATTTGACACGTCCTGCACACTTGTCAAAATAATTGTGCTACACATGACATGCAATAGTGTACCGCTTTGTCTCATTTTGAAAGTTTTAGTTCATGAGGTGTACAAATTCATGTAATGTGCACAAGCTCCCTTTTTAGCAATTTATGTGCATGTCATTTAGGACATTCGTGCACCTATGATGTGTAATTGGTTGATTATTTTATCTTATTTAGCAGTCACTTATGTGATTGCAACTGTTTGAGATGTTTAAGGGTCTTAGAGTTGTTCACGTGAATGTGCCGCAGTTGCATTCTATGTTAATTATTTTTGCATTATGTCTGCTTGTAAGTGTGTTGTGGATCAGATTGTGAGTATTTATCATTAAATGCTTGCAATATTTCACTTTAAAATTTTAATTGATCGCCCTTTGCCTTTTGTCCCCTTGCGTATATGTGTTGTGGATCTAGTGTAGAATGTAGATTAGAATCTTAGCACATTTTTCACGCTGCCCTTTTATGTTGACTTATATAGTTGGATTTCAGTTAGCTGAGCTTCTCGGGGAATCATTATACCATCTATAAATAAATCATCCCCCTTAGTTCATTTTCATCAATTCATCTAACTGGATATGTTCTTAAATCTCCTAAGTGTTCGAGAGAGTTCCAAAAGTGAATAAATTTTATTCGCGTTGTTGATGAGTTGTTGAGTTCATTACAAGTCTCCAGTGAGTCTTATGTGTCCAGTTTAATGTTCAATCGTGTTCTCATCTTGTAACTCTGATCTCTATTTTCGCTAGTTTTAATTTTAGTTTAATTTATTTTGTATTTATGCTCAAAGTTCCTTTGATATTGTTTTATCTAGGTCCCTTGTCAATGCAAATTTTAGCAATTTCCTATTGTCTTCCTTGTGTAGGTGGCATTATTGGGACTACTAGGACTTGAAATTTGGTATGATTCCCTATCGTGTCAAGAAAGATATGCACATATATTAGAAATTTTCCTATTTTGCTAAGAAAAATGCACTGGGCTTACCTATTGCGATATCAATGTTGTCTATGAGTATACCCCATTGTGCCATGAAACATGTGTACTAGTTTTGCTCGTTGTTTCGAGTGTGTCACATTCGAGATTTTGAAAATTTTAAGTATTTGCAAGCTTGTACCTTTGCACACATAGGAATGAAAAGAAAATGATGTCGAAGGATTTGCAAGTATGCATCAACATTTCTCTTTTTTAATTTTGATTTTTTTTACCTTTTTTCACTTTTTTGGTTCCTCTCTCTTTCTAGAAAAAGAAAGCGAAGAGTACAAAGGGAAGTGAGAGAAAGATTATGATAGATTGAATGGTTAAGTGGAGGGAGGAGAAGTTTCTCTCTATTTGGAGATAGAATGGAAGGAGAGTAGAGAGAAAGTGAGAGAGATAGAAAGAGGGGAAGAGGAGAGCGGAGGATAAAGAAGGAGAGAGATAGGAAGAGAAAGAGGGAGAAAGTGGCCGAGAAAGTAAAAGAGAGAGGAGAGATAAAGAGAGTGAAAAAGAAAGGGGCTCATGGGCTTAGGTAATAATAGTGGCGACGACAGTGTTAGTTGGTTGAGCAGTTAGGGCTGCAAATTCGAGTGACGGCTAGCTAGCATGCGGTTGGGGAAGGCAGTGGCTGTAGTTGGTTTATATTGGCCTGGACTAGGTCATGCGAGCTGACGAAGTCGTTAGGGAAGTGGGATCGTGAGTTTGGGTGGAGTCGGTTGGAAGAGAAAGAAGAATATATATATATATATATATATATATATATAGAGAGAGAGAGAGAGAGAGAGAGAGAGAGAGAGAGAGAGAGAGAGGAATGTGAGAATGAGAGGGAGTGAGCTGAAATTAAGAGGAGGTTGTTCACGTCGTTTTGAGGGGAGATGAGGATGACATTGTTGTGGGTATGATAGATGTGGGGAGATTGTGTGATGAATGGCTGCATGTATGATTTCTTCTTTTTTTTTCTTTTTTTGATATGTATGAGTTTCGTTTTTCCTTAAGCCAGCAGTAGGGTTTCAAATGAATTGTGAGAATACATATGATCTAGTATCTGGCATCATCTAAAGCGCTAAGCTTCCTTAAGGCAATGTGGCTATCTAATGCCCGAGATGCTGGGCTTGCTTAGGTGAAGTAAAGTGTTGAATAAAGAAGCTATTTCAATTAAAATCCACATTTTATTTATGAAGTCATAGAAGTGAACACAAGAATAATTATTACATTAAATTATGTACTGTTAATTAACAAAATATCAAATTTTATTACATTCTATGTTAAAAATTCTTGCTAAGTAGATAATATTAAAGAATATACCTGAATGACTTATTGAAATAATTTAAGTAGTTAAATTACTTAAGATTGGAATAAGGATAGCCTGAGGCTAATTTAGTAGGCCCTTAATTTTTTTTCCATCTTCACATCATATATACTTCTCTAACAGTAGACTAGTGATCCTCTGTCATGACTCAACCCGGATGATCGAATTGATGAGGTAGGAATAGAAAGTCGGACCATAGATTAATTTTTCATTTGCTAAATCTATCTCCAATACACTGAAAGAGCCATCAAAACTTCAAAAAAATATAAACTGATATAAAATGAATTAAATACCTTTCATTCAGTGCGCCACATCTACGTTACACATTTTCATCTCAACTACACATTTTTTATTATATTAAATTATACCTGAAAAATATTAGAACAACTAAAAGTAAGTCATAGCTTAGTTAGTAAAACATGCTTCTAAATTAGAGTAACTTAAGGAAATTGAAACAATATGCATGGACATTTCAATCATATCATAAAGTAATTTCATTTATATTAATTTCATTTCAATACATTCAATATTATGTATATATAATATCGTTGTATATCTTTTTTTTTCATAAATAATACAACTGTCACAGGAGCCATTATTTAAATTAGTATTAATGAAGGTACTTCTTTTCAATTTCTTTTCCTTTTTTCATAACTTTTTTCATTTACGTGCACAAGTACATTACGCCCCCTACTAGTATTATAAGGGAGTGTGCTCCATCAATCAACATACACATACAATCATGTATATTTAGTCATTTCATTTATATTACATTCATTTACTTTATGCTGTAATATAAAATATAACATGTTAATCATATTTAATCATTTAATATGCGAGAGATGAATCATTTGCAATACAGTTAAAAAAATGATAGGATAAATCATTTGCCATAATAGTTAAATGTAATTTGAAGCAATACAATTATCTTAATATAAAAATATGCATAATCACCTTGATTCAGATTGATTTCTTTTAATGTTCTTGCTCTGACTTAAATATAACACATATAATAATACATAATTTTATAAGGTTATTTTAACTTATATATAATCATATTTTTCTCTAATTAATTATATATAAATTTTGATTTAATCATCATTAATTTATAATATTGTCATATTTAATAACTTTTCATTTTAACTTTTTCATTAATATATAAATATATATCTTTATTACATTCATTTCAAAATTAATAATTTAATTGAAATCTCTCAAACATACAATTGAGAGAGCCCGAGGGTGTATATTTGAGAGATTTCAATTAATTGAAATGCTAATTAAGAGAATTAATTATAGTGAGTAGTAAATAAAGTATTTTTTAATTAAATATATATAGAGAGAGAATGAAAATTTAAATAATTAGTAAATTAAAAAGTAATTAGGGAGTGAGAGCATAGAAGAGATTTCATTTAATTAAATTATTAATTTTAAATATAATATTTTTAAATAAGTTAAAATGAGAAGTTATTAAATATGACAATATTATAAATTAATGATAATTAAATCAAAATTCATACATAACTAACTATAAAGAAATATGATTATATATAAGTTAAAATAACATTACAAAATTATGTATTATTATATGTGTTATATTTAAATCAGAGCAAGAATAATAAGAGCAAGCAATCCGAATAAAGGTGAGTGTGTATATTTTTATATTATGGTAATTGTATTGCTTCTAATTGCATTTAATTGTTATTGCAAATGATTTATTTTATCATTTTATCTAACTGTATTACAAATTATTCATCTCTCTCATATTAAATATTGAATATGATTAATATTTTATGTTTTACATTACTGCATAAAATAAATGATTGTAATATGAATGAAGTGACTAGATATGTATGTTTGAATGTGCATATTGACTGATGGAGCACATCCCCTTATGGTATTGTACCCGTGCAAGTAAATGAAAAAGGTTATGAAAAAAAGAAAAAGAAATGAAAAATGAGTATCTTCATTGATACTAAATTAAATGGTTACTTCTGTGACTGTTATTTTATTTATGAGAAAGAAATAGATAAAGATATTGTATATGCATAATATTGAAAGTCTTGAAATAAAATGAATCTAAATGTATTTATTTTATGATATGAATTAAAATGCTCATGCATATTATTACAATTGCCTTGGATTACTGTAATTTAAAAGTATGTTTTACTCACTAAGTTGTGGCTTACTTTTAGTTGCTTTAATATTTTTTAGATATAATTTAATATAATAAAGAATAAGTTATAGAGGTGAAAAAATGTATTGTAGATGTGATGCACCGAATGAAAGGTATTTAATTTATTTTATATTAGTTTATATTTTTAAATTTTTAGTGGCTCTTTTAATGTATTTGAGATAGATTTAGGAAATAAAAATTTAATCTATTGTCCGACTTTCTATTCCTGCCTCATTAATTCGAGCATCCGGGCTGAGTCATGACACCTCAACCTCTTTGTTTCCTCATGCTCATTCTCTTCTTCCTCTTCTTTTGCTTCTTCAAGATTTACTACTCTAAAACTTCAAGATTTTAAAATAATATTTGATCTAAATTTGTTTCTCTATGGTCACCATTGTTTCTCCAACTCTTGATGCTCTTTCCATGTCACATCTTGTCAAACTTTCATTATAAGAAACTATGTCATCTTCTACTTTTGAAGTATTAAATCTAATCCTTGTAATTAAGAGGACTCCTCTCCTATTTGATTCCTTGAGACAAAGAGCTCCCCTAGGCGGTGCCTTGTGATGTTGCATCCCAAAGAACTTTGCCCTCAACTTGGCTTTCGAGAGCACCTAGGTCGCATTTAGCAACACAGTGATTGTCATGAGAATTAATTTGATGTGCTTTGAGAAAAAAATATGATTGGCAAATATATGTTAAAATTAGTAATAAATATGTATAATAGAGCATTGATTAGTGTTTTAAATAGTTGTGGAGCAACTAAAGATTGTTCTATTGTTGTAATATTAGAACACGTGTTAGTATTATCTTTATATAACCATCGTTATGAAATTCTTACAAAGAATATTCAATGGGATGCACCTTGGTGCATGCTTTATGCACAGGATGTAGTTCTAATCATTGAGACAAATTGACTTGAAATAATTGTTAGCATTATGGAGAAAGTATTTAAAAGATAATGTATAAATGATTGGTAGAACAAAAAGTTGATCATATTATATACAATTTTGACACTTGCGACATTAATAATTATGGGTCAAATATTACTATAAGATAAAGTGTTATCTAGGTGTGTGAGGTTAAGTATATTTGTTGATCTATCATACATATGAATGAGGATATTGATAAGAATATAATTGTAGTGTTAAAGCCTGTGCGTTTTTAATGTGGAGAAATGCTTCAAGAGAAAAAACATATATTGATGATAAAGAAATAAAAATTGACTTTTTTTGGGTGTCAATTTTTTGGGTAGATACCAACAAAAGGTAGAATTAGTACCTAGCAGGCTATTAATGAAATTAATGTCAAAGAATTAGGAAGGGAAAAAACATAGACCAAAGTTAACATGAATAGAAGTTGTAAAAAAATTGTGCAAAGTAGCTTTAATAATCCATAGGAATGAATGTAGAGTGAGGATTCATAAAGTTGACATGAAATAGTTGGGATAATACTAATTATGATGATACAATATATGTGAATATTGGTTTTTTTGGGTGTATTCTGCTGTTGATGTTTACTAGGCATTTTATTGGTTGATTTTACTATTTGAGCTGATTTTGTGCAATATATGGATTGGCTTATACTATGTCGAGTTGAATGGAGTTTACACACACATACAAGATGTGTCCTTGACGCAGGAGCTAACGGCTACCTCTGTTTTTTTTTTTAATTTTCATTTCCTGTAGCTATATTAGGCTACAGTGCTTAGCCTCTTTCTTTGATGTATAAATAGTTTTGTTCTCTGGAAATAAAGGAGGTTATCATTTGGTATTATCCAAAACAGATTGTTCTGTTTTTGTTTTTCCTCTGTTCTTTTTCCCGCCCGCAGGTTGCTTCGAATTCTCAAGCTACCAGGCGAAGGAGTAAGCAGAGACCCGGGGACATCCAGCTCAGAGTCACCAGCAGCCACCCTTCGAGGAGTCGGAGCCGGTGTCATCTGGTATCAGAGCCGGCAAGATGCCGCCACGGAGGAACCGCCAGCGCCCGATGCGGGATATGGTGGTTGAAGATTTGCAAAGAGAAGTCCAGAGGCTGCAACAAGAACTTGCAAGAAGAGACCAGCAAGAGGCCGGAAGCCGACTGGAAGAAGAGGAGGTTAATCCTTTCCATCAAGATACTTCAAGCGATGATGAAGTTCGTCCAAGAAGGCCACGGCAAGACCGTCCCCCAGATCGAGTTGACAGTGGAATTAAGATCGATCTACCCGAATTTGAAGGACGAATGGATCCTGATGAATTCTTGGATTGGTTGCATACGGTCGAGCGAGTTCTTGAGTTCAAAGAAATTCCGGCAGACCGGATTGTTAAGCTTGTAGCTATTAAACTGAAGAAAGGTGCTTCGCTTTGGTGGGAGAATTTAAAACGCAACCGAGCGAGGGAAGGGAGAAGCAAGATTACCAGCTGGGAGAAAATGAAGAAGGAGTTGCAACGTAAGTACATCACCGACTATCATCGCCGGAATTTATTTTTGAGGCTTCACCGCCTTCAACAGCATCACCGGTCGGTCGAAGAATATGTAGCTGAATTTGAACAGCTATCGCTGAAATGCGATCTCAA
>NW_021319460.1:133569-152907 GCF_001605985.2 Dendrobium catenatum
GTGGGTCGGTATACTCGAAGCTGTCAAACCTGAAACAGAGCGAAAACATCGCTCACCAATGCCGGACTATACTCTCCTTTACATGTTCCTTCTCGGCCATGGGATGATGTTAGCATGGACTTCGTCGTTGGACTTCCACGGACCCAGCGAAATAAGGACTCAGTGATGGTCGTCGTCGATAGATTCTCGAAGATGGCTCATTTCGTCGCCTGCAGCAAAACTTTGGATGCCACTCACATTGGAGACCTCTACTTCAAAGAAATAGTACGCCTCCATGGCATTCCGAGAACCATTGTTTCCGACCGAGACGTCAAATTCCTCAGTCACTTTTGGCGAACACTATGGGGGAAGTTAGGCACTAAACTCCAGTTCAGCTCCGCCGCCCACCCGCAAACGGATGGACAGACTGAAACTGTTAACCGCAGCTTAGGGAATCTACTGCGTTGTTTTGTAGGCCGGAACTTGAAGCAATGGGATCTCATTCTCCCTCAAATTGAGTTCGCATTCAATCGCTCCCCCAACCAGTCGACGGGACACAGTCCGTTTGAAATTGTTTATGGTAATAATCCGCTGACTCCTTTAGATCTATTACCCGCATTGTCAAATTCTTCTTACAGTCAGGAAGGAGAGCAGCGCAGTGAAGAAATTAAACGACTACACCAACAAGTGCAAACTCGGATCGCCCAACAGAATGCCAAATACCAAAAACTAGCCAATAAGCACAAACGGCCAGTCATCTTTGAAGTCGGCGATAAGGTCTGGATAAAGCTGAGGAAGGAGCGATTTCCCCCTGGGCCGTTCGGAAAGCTTAAGGCCAAAGCGGACGGACCGTTTCGAGTCCTCAGAAAGATAAATGACAATGCATATGAGATCGAGCTTCCAGGGAACTATAATGTGTCGGCCATCTTCAACGTGTCTGATCTAACTCCCCACTATGACTTGGAAGATTGCCTTGCCACCCCGGGTGAATGACGTAGGAGCTAACGGCTACCTCTGTTTTTTTTTTTAATTTTCATTTCCTGTAGCTATATTAGGCTACAGTGCTTAGCCTCTTTCTTTGATGTATAAATAGTTTTGTTCTCTGTAAATAAAGGAGGTTATCATTTGGTATTATCCAAAACAGATTGTTCTGTTTTTGTTTTTCCTCTGTTCTTTTTCCCGCCCGCAGGTTGCTTCGAATTCTCAAGCTACCAGGCGAAGGAGTAAGCAGAGACCCGGGGACATCCAGCTCAGAGTCACCAGCAGCCACCCTTCGAGGAGTCGGAGCCGGTGTCAGTCCTCTTCACTGCATATTTTTAATTTTGAGCCATCAGTTGAATGCATTTATCCCTATTTTAAAAGTCCACAGTCTTCTGATTTTGAAGATGCAGAGAATTCAATCTGAGATGAGTTTCTATCTAAAATTGAGCTAAAAGATGAGATAAAAAATTGTTCTATGAATAACTGAAAGTGATTTGAAGCCTGCTTGAGGTTGAATTAGTCAGTCTGTTTTTTAAGGTTTGACATGGCTTGAGCTATTAGCCATCCAAGGCAACCCTAGTATGATCTTGAGCCGAGGTTGAACTAGCTCAGCCTCTTCATAGATATCTGACACTATTGTTCTCCATATTTCATGATACATTGAACACAATAAGCTATTGATCATGCTATACACCAACTTTTGGTCACCTATTTAGCATGTTAATGATGATGATGATATTATCAAGCTGCTTCAGAAGTCATGCTGCAGTCTTTTTTGCATCTGTTTGATTTTTTATGCCAGTGTAGATTCTGATTGGTATATGAGATCAATGCAAGCATTAGCAAGTTGGCTACATTATTAATAAGTTGTGATTGCCCTTGATGTTGGAACTTTGGAAAATCCATGAGAATTGGTGAAAAAAAGTAGGTACATGTAGGTACAGAAAATAATTGCCGGCACCATGTATTGATGCGCGTATTATTTTTCTTCTCTTTGAGTGAGCATTCAGTACATTTTTTAGAAAAAAATGATTGTAGCTAATTGAGTTTGATAACTTGCATGTAATTCTGATATTATCAGACCTTGCATTTATAGTTAACTTTTACTCCTTTGAAATACTACATGTTTTGCTTGCAATCTTAAAATTGATAAAATAAAGGATCTGGTTGATAAAATTATTGGTCTGCCAAAATCTCCTTCTTATGCTGTGAATTAGAAACCATAGCAATATGGATTTATTCTTCTTTAATAAACTCTCCAATTTCCTGCAACTCCTGAATGTGTTTCTCCCTTTGCTGTACCTTAATTTGAAGTGCATTTTCAGCTTAAACTTTTTAGCTGAATTTTTTCTTAAGTTACAACTTTGATGGATAACCTTTAGGCATTTGGTTCTATGATTGTGGTTGGAGATTGCATCTCTTGAATGGAGTTGGAATTGACATTTGAAAGAAGATGACAGCGTAGTCAAGATGTATGAGGGTTTGTGATATTCAGAAGTGAAAGAGCTGAAGAGAGCTTTAGAATTTTTTATGGTTTCTAGAAGTAGAATATATACTTTGCATGCTTGATCATGATGCTTTCCACTATTCAAAATTTTATTTTGCAGGTTGGCCTACTGCTAAATAAGCTTACGTGCATAACTTGCAGATTTAATCATGTGGTTGAAGAGTTGGAAAAATATTTCCTCCCACATCAGCGGCTTGATTCTGGAATATTGAACCTTTTTCAGTGTAAAGGAACAACGACTAAAAACCACTTTTGCATAAAGAAAGCGTAATACTTAGATATAAACATTGATCTGAAAGAATATAAAAGTAAAAGAATTGGCACGGCAGCATCAGCAATGTCAGCAAACTTATACGAAGTTATCCAGTAGCAAGGCATTTTGCATGTAAAGGATTCTATGAGGCTCCAATTTAATAAATACTTTAATATAAAGAAAAGTAGCCAACAAATAGGCATTAGGAGACTACATGGGAGTTGTCATGAGGATTTTTACATTTGGCTTTAGAATATAAGCAAGGGGACTTCCTTGAACATATAAATGGAGGACGAAGTTACTATTTCATTGGAGTAAGATTTTAAAACTATAGTTCGCTCGCTCGTCATATTATGTATATCTTCTTTACAAATCACCATTAGAGAAAAGTGGAAGAATGTTCATTGTACAAAATCAATGATTCATAGTAGGATCACATGGGTCTTCTTTAATTTTAAAGATACAATCACTTTTAGAAACAAGTGATGTTGGTTTATTTTTAAAGATACTCATTGCGTTCTATCTTGTTATTTTCTTTGCTTCTCTACCATAATATGATTGTTCTCCTACATGTGCCGGATATCTTAAACATGATGGCAATAATTATGCTGGGCTAAACTAACTTATTTTGTAGGCTTGTGTGGCCACGTGATCTGTGCTATGTGCGTTATTGGAGACGTAATGATGATGGAAGCTATGGTGAGACTTGCAGTTAGTTTACCCCTTCCATTTTCCCCTTGGGCACATCCATCTAGTGTAAATGCCCTGTTGCTCGTTTATGCAGTTGTGCTTTTTCGGTCTAGGGAGCATCCAAATTGCAGCGCACAACCAGGATTTGTCAGGGCCCATATTGAGAGTACCTTTTATTTTCTGCTCCATAATCTGATGTTAAGGGCATTGAGCAAAATTTAGATGTCCTTGAAACTGTAATTTGTAATAATATCTACAAATGCTTAGCTTCTCCTTTGTGTGTAGGTGGTGGATTCAACATTTCTCCTCTAAAATCCCGTAATGGGAGAACTCGAACAAAAGTTGAACATCTCATGCAAATTGATTTAAAAGGATGGGGTGTTGGTTATTTTCCATCATTTCAGCAACATTGTTTGATTCAGATGTTGAACAGTGTAGCTGGTGCTCCTCTTCTCCACTAGTAGCTCAATTTGGTTGTTTAAACTTATAATATAATTAATCAAAAACTACAATTGTGGTCTTTAGCATGATTATTTTAATTTTTTTATTTACTTTTGTTACTTCTAAGTCGCTCAAGTACCTTCAATTCTCTAATTCTTGAAAGGATGTTTATTTTTCTGCGCCTTAGCAGTAGATGTATTTGTTCATGTACGTCATAATGATTACTCTTTTTTTCATTTCAAATTTTGTTTCTTCCTTCCGCAGGTTTGCGTGAATGGTTTTCCCAAACTGATGAAACTCACACAGTTCCAAGGATACCAGTTATGATGAGCATATCTTCAGGTTCAGTTTCTTCCAAGAAAGGAGGGAAAAGCCATGATTACTCTAATCAGTCAATTCCTTTGGATGAAGAATCAGATGAGGATGAAGATTGCCAGATTCACGAACCTGAAGAAATGGTTGGTAGACTTAATATGTGTGTAATGCATATTTTTTTTCTTCAAATTCTGTCTGCATAAGTGAAAATTTATACCTTGCTTTTGCTAGATGGACTCAGTCAAGGCTGAGAATGCTGTGAAGCAACCAGGTTCGTGGCATATCCTGTTGTGGTTATGCCATTAGTCAGAAGCACTTAAAAGAATGTCTATAATGTGATTATTTCAATGATATGTCCAGATGAGGATCCATTGGATCAGCTTGATTTGTCATCCTTTTCTGGCAATTTACGACGTGATGATCGTGATAATATTCGAGATTGTTGGAGAATGCCTGATGGAAACAACTTCAAAGTCCGTGGCAAGACGTTCTGTTATGACAAAACAAAGGTCATTAATAACCATATTGAACAAAAAAACTTTTTTTTTTTGGTGCTGAGCTTAGAAGTGCCTTTTCCAGCTTCTTTTGATCATGGAATAGGTTTTGTCTTGCAGATACCTGCAGGCAAGCCTTTTATGAAGCTTGTAGCAGTTGATTGGTTCAAGGATGTGAAAAGGATGGACCATGTTGCGAGGAGACAAGGCTGTGCGGTTCAGGTAAGATGAATACTAGTTCGATCTGTTTTCTGAAATCTAGTGTTTTCACATTTTTTGTTATGAAATATGATAGTGACCACGTACTTCTTGAATGTAATTTATTATTAATTTCATATGGTTTTGAAATTGATCTGCTAGCTCCTGATTGAAATTCTTTTGGGGCTGCTTGGTTGGCTAAAAAAAGGGGAAAAAAAAAAAGAATACAGTGTAAAATGAATACTTTGAAGTTGTTTGGATGATTGTAAAGTAAATTCATTTTGTTTGGTTGAAGTAAAATTAATGTAGTATAAAGTTTAAAGATGGTGGCGCCCGACAGGTGGTGGCAGCTCCGGCGGCCGGTGGTCAGCGGCGGTGGTGTTCAATGGTGGGTGGAGGTGGATGGAGGGCGGCTGTGGTCGGCTGGAGGGTCGCGGTTGCTGGTTGTGGCCGAGCTTGCTTGCGATGAACCATTTACCTCAAAAATGCGCTAAATGATTTTACGCTACATTTATTATGCTTTACTTTGCATTTTTTTTTTCATCCAACCAAACACTAAACTTTTCAAAACCCTTGCATTCCCTTTACTTTATATCCATTTTACTTCCAACCAAACAACCCCTTAATTTGATGAAGTTATTGTCATAAACGTTGGTCTAAGATTTATTTGTCTGTCTGGGCCTCCATAAATTTGCTATGTGGGTAGAAAAAGGTGAAATATTTATTTGTGGTTACAGATTTACCTTTGCTGATCATATTATTATTGCATACTCTCTTAAACATGTAGATGTAGTAAGAGTACCGTTGCTTCATGCTAGGCGCAAAATTATTCTTTTGAAGGAAAAAAGTGAGTTTAACGTTTTTCCTTTTTTAAACTTTAAGTGACTGGCCAAATGAAGTTTCAGGTCCATTAGATTATCTCTAGAATTATCTTATCGTCAGGAAAAATATATTCTTGAAAGGGTTTGCCATCATCAACACTAGTTGTATTTTATTGTGTTGGTCATAGTTTCAGGTTATTTGAATATTTTTTTGCAACTACTAACCAAATTGCCTTTTGCGTGTCATCTATGCCTTCCATATTGAGGCAAGGTAGTTCATTTACTGTACTTTTGGTAAATAATCTTAACAATTTTAGAGTGCAGACTTTGCAATATTCATCCTATAAGGAAGTTGAATTTTGAGATGGCTAACTGAAATCTTCTACAACCTATGCCCTTATTTGGGCTTGTCTGTTAGAGGCAGTGTTGATCTCTATGGGATTGCAAAACAGTTAATTTTTTATCAGGCAAAGGTTACGAGGCCCAAGTCCAACAAATTTTAACCGTAAACTATAAACTTTAGGCCCAGCTTTAGCCAGAAACTTTATACACGTACAGCTGAACTTGAAATCTTAATACCCAATTACTAGAGATTTAGGTCAGCAGTGCTAAAGCTGTTTTTGTTGGACCATCAACTCTTTAACATTCCATGGAATGCCCACTGATAAAAAAAATTTAGCCCTCCTATGGTGTTATTTGATTCAAACTGCAGCGGACCTTAACTGCAGTGTGCTCCAGATTATGGAGATCAAGTAATGGAATGCTTATTGGATTTCCTGTTGTTATATGATTACTTGCAGCATACAATTCTATTTAAAGAAAACAAATTCTCAAAGCTACAAAGTCAGGAAAGTTTGCAAGAATTCATACTTGTGTAGAATCAAACCTTGAAGAATCTGCTGAGGCAGAAGGCTTTCTTATGGGATTTCTTTCAAATCTATTTAATATAATTGTGCAAGTTTTGTGAACGTATCAGTACCTCAAGTATATAAGAGTATATGTCTATTCAGTGTTTAATTGCTTTTTCTTTTCTTCGTTTTATCGTTATGAATGGAGAAACGCTTTAGCTTGCAATGCAACTATTTTTGGAACGGTGACATTTGCATTTACACCTTGTGAGAACTTCTTTCCTTTGATTTGCTGATGCAGGTTGCCTCTGAGAAAGGACTGTTCACTTTGGTCGTAAATGTTCAAGTGAGTATTTGCTTACTCTTCTCTTTATGCATTCTTACATGGGAATCAAATGGTTTGGTTTGGTTACTTCACATTTTTTTGGCTAGTCTAACAATCTTTCTCTTCTCTTCATCCAGTCATTAAACATTACTAATTGTTTTATACCATTTTAAATTTACCAAGTTTTTGCCAGCCTAAGAATCAAACTATTGTTTTGAGCCTTAATCTTGTTTTATTGGGCTTGGTTGAGTTGATTTGGTTTATGAACGCTTGAGCTTTCTAGCTTGGGTAGTCCGAAAGGAGATACCCTTGCCCAATTTAGACTCAGAAATGCAATCCGTTCAACATAAAATTTTGAACAACCTATCTTGCCGCTTTATTTCTCTATGTTTAAAGAAAAATAAGTGGATAGTGTTTTTATTGTTTCTTTACTCGCAGAGTATCAAATTAGGTGCTTGAATTTCAACATTGAGGTATTCTTGTTTTTTTGAACTATTTTTCTTTTAAAATTTCAGATCTACCAATCCTTCTACCTTTTTATGAATGCTTTCTCAGTAAATTTGGTGAAACTTTTAATCTATAAAAAATATCTTCATAATTTGGTGAGAGCTCCATTTTGGAAATGGAAAATTTTTCCTGGTATTTTAATCTTCAACAGAAAGATCTTCCATTTTAATTATTGCTCTGTATATAGAGATTGTTGTTAAATAAAATTTGATAAACTTTTCTGGATGATGTGCTTTTGGAATTTTAAGGTTTGAAAATATGGCAACTAATTGTAACCAATGATCTATTTAGATTTAATCTGTAGGGAGAATTGAAGATTGTCTGGTACCTTACTAACGTCTTGTTGATGCATTTATGATCAATTGGCTTGGTTTGAAGTCTTCCGCCTCCTAACATCTGCAAGTGATGTTGTGAAATAGCTTGATCTCTGTATGTTTCATTCAAGTGCAGCTGACCAAAATTCTTGCTGCGATACTAAAATTGCTTTTTCCCCCCTCTAGTTGCAGTTGTTTACGTAGGTCCTTTGTTTATCATAATAGAATAACCTCTTATTTTGCAGGTTCCAGGTTCAACCCATTACAGTATGGTCTTTTATTTTGTGTCAAAACCACTAGTTTCTGGGTCATTGCTGCAACATTTTGTTGACGGTGATGATGAATTCCGAAACAGTAGATTCAAGCTAATCCCCTCTGTTCCTAAGGTTATATTTGCTATTTTCTTTCTATTGATTGCGCTGATTCTAGTTTTGTGCCAGGCCTTGTTGACATGAATCCAGCTGCTTCTTTTTTTCAGGGTTCTTGGATAGTTCGTCAAAGTGTCGGAAGCACCCCATGCTTACTAGGAAAAGCAGTTGATTGTACCTATATTCGTGGACCAAAATACTTGGAAGTAAGAAAAAAAGAAATAGGTTATATATAACACAAAATGGTTTCTTTGATTTCTTTGATAACTGAAATGTCATCATAGCATAAGTTGGATAATGAGATTTCTAACAGGGTTGATTCTTGCAGATTGATATTGACATTGGTTCTTCCACTGTAGCTAATGGAGTTCTGGGATTAGTCTTTGGTGTGATTACTACTTTGGTAGTCGACATGGCCTTCCTTATACAGGTACCTACATAGATTCTTTTATCTAAGTTAAAATGAAGTTCTAGATCCCCTTAATATAGTAAATGCTAGCTAAGTTCTTATGGAGCAGAAGTTCATTAAATATTTTTTCCCTATAAGTACAAATGATGTTCATTATCATTAGACATCCCAACTGTTTATGGTGAGCCAATATTTCATGCATTAGCAGTAATTTTTGCTTGATAATCATCAGCCAAACTTTTTTTTCAAATCAATTGTTTCCTAGTAATCTCTAGTTTTACTCTCTAATGATCGAACCTTGGGGTTTAAAAGTAAATTATGGATGTCATGCGCTTTCTGCTTTAAAAATTAAAAATTGAGTTCTTTAAGAATAGGGGTGTTAAAATTTGACACGACCCAAAACTCGTCCCGGACCCGACCTGAAAATTTTTGGGTTTAGGTCAACCCGTTTGCCATATGGTTTGGGTTCGGGTTTGGTATTAATGGGCTTTGAGATGGGCTAGAGGAGGATCAAATGGCTATGAGTGGATGAGCAGGTTCGACTACAGGAACTAGAATAAGATCGAAGAGGTCTAAGTTCTACAGGTTTGGAAAAAGTAGCGGCTAAGTCCAATGCAGGAGGTCGGATGGAGATGTTCGGCTGTTCGCGTGTCTTGCGGCTAGGGCAGAGCTAAAGGAAGGGATTGGAAGTAGCGATAGAAGTTCAACGTCGGGTCTGGAGTCGAGGCCAAAGGAAGGCCGGTTGTAGAGGTTTTGCAGCAGATGGGGAAGGCTTCGTCTGGGTGTTGCCGCCGGCTAGAAGAGGTGAAGATTGTCACACCCCATTTTGACCCCTCTATAGTCAAACTAGAGTGTAACAGAGAAGAAGAATCTGAACAGACCTTCTTCGTACTTACCCTACTCTGAAATGCTGATATCATAATTGGATAAGTAAAAGTAGTCTATTCAAACTATCCTAACACTATTTAAACATAGCATATCAAGATTTTCATAATAGGAAGTATATATAATACCTCAAATAAATACACATCTTGATTTAAATTGAGATTTATTAAAATCTTTAAAATTTATTTACATACCCCAAAAGTCTTTGTACTGTTTACATGTGAATCTCTAAGCGCATTCAAAAAATATGTATAATAAAAGAAAGATAGTCACCCACTCTTACTGCCATACGGACTCCTTCCCCTTTTCTTGAAGTACAATCATTGTTAATGAGGTTGGACTAAATAAAATACACAAGTAATGTATAAGAATTAATAATAACATTAGGGTAATTCATATCTATTATTTTAATATAGTTAATGGGTTATCTCAGATATAATCAAAGCATTAAGTAAAATATATGGGAAGTTTTCTTGCACTTCGTGGTGTCCTCTTTTTTGGGTTTTCCAACACATTTGTATTATATTGAAGAGACTAACCGAAAGTAAACACCACGCTATTTAAGTTACATTGATATTTATTTCCCGTTGTGTATCCAAGCTTCCGTCTGCTGCTTTAATCTTCTGCTTATGTCTGTCAATTAAAAAAATTGCTTAATGCTTTGGATCCTCTCATTCCATTTAATTACTGCTGCAGTTTTCTACAAAACCTTCTCTGCCTTTTGCTCATTCTAAAATTGTCTGAAACAGGCAAACACTTATGAGGAGCTCCCCGAACGGCTCATTGGAGCTGTTCGTGTTTCGCGGTTAGAACTTTCTTCTGCTATAGTTCCACAACTTGAGCCCAACACCTCAACTGAATAAGAGACGTTAAAATTGTGATCTCTCATCTCAAATTCTTTCAATATTTTCTGGCTCGTTAAAATGTTTCATAAAATCGGTCTAAAGCAGAGCTGGTTCTTGTCTGGCCCTTCTAAAGCAGAGTATCCAGAGGGTATCTATAACGTAGATAGATAACATGTTCAGATAAGCTGTTACTGATCATAAGTAGTGTTTCAGAGCTTTGAATAATTCATTGTATCTGCTGCACTGCAAAGATGGGAACTTTGGGCTTTTATTTTTACTTTTTTTAAGTTTTTAATTCTGTTTGGCAAACGAACGACTATGATGTAAAATGTAGCAAATTTCATTGATTGTACAAAATGATAGAAGGCCAATGTTGTTGACGAGGGAACAAAGAGTAATTATAAATTATGTGAAACTATACTTAGTATAAAATTTGCATTCTTCTTTAATTATTAGGTTGCAGATCCTTTTAACATCATGTGAATTTGAAATGGGCTTTTATTTTCGACCACTATAAATTTAACTGTAGAAGTTTTATCTTTTTCTGAAAATGAAATAATTTGTGTAGCTTGCTTGCAGCATTTTTTTTTTTTTTCATAAAAGGATAATAACATTAATAAAATGGAGGTTACAAAACCAACACAAAACACAAGTTCTCTAAAAAAACAACAAATAAAAATAAAACCTAAGAGCTAAAGAATCCAAAACAAAACAAGGATAAAACCAATCCAAAAGAGGGCTCAGCAATCAGTCAGAACAACAAACATCCTCGAGACCTCGCAAGGACCATCCAGAAGAGAATGAAACACCGTCGGTTGCCACAAGGAAGTCAATGAGGATGGGAGTCCCAGCCACATCATCGCCCTGCAACAACCCACCGGAAAATTCGCAAAAATTAAGAGAAGGAAACCAGATCATCTTCTTTTACCTCCACGATTCCAAAATTTCCCACGATGATCTCCCTTCAAAGCTCTATCCGAAACCATCTTAAAATCATAATCAGGATCTGAAACTGGTTCAGAATCCCAGTTATCCTCCGATGAAATATTCGACCAGTCACATTGAGACCCAACAACCATTTCAGACTTACTACCCAAAACATTTTGGGATTCCATTAACTTCACAGGAACAGTAACCAAATTCTGAGAATTAACCAACATGCCCTGCACATCCTTATTAGCATTTAGTTCCCCCACCAAAGGAACCACATCATAACCATTACTCTGATTCCGATCAGCGTAAACGCTCTGTTCCAACCTAGCACCCTCGGTAGGAACCAACTCTTGCATAACAACATTAGAAACCAACCTCACATTGGTATCCGGCACCAGATTGATACCCTCATTCACAACCAATTGATTAATTTCAACAGACGAAGGAAAAAAAGGCAGAGCATTTGGAGACAAAGAAACTTCAGCATCAACCAAAACCGCATTTTCCACCAAAACAATATCCTCCCTAGTGTTATCCAACAAAATTTCAACTATTGGCTTAAAGACCTGCACTCTACCAGAATCAACACCAGGCACATCCGCCTCCATCACATTCGACTCCAGCATACCAATCTCATTTGGAGCTTCTACAACAACAGGCTCCTCCAACACCGGCGCTTCGCAATGATTAATCACAGTTTTTGACACATTACGATTCGGATGTAAAATAGGGCAAGATTCCTTAGAATGACCTAAAGAACTACAATGTGTACAAAAACTAGGAATTTCATCAAAGATAACAGTCTTAACATACCCAGATTCCACAGATCCAACCCAAATCTTCTCCGCATGTTTCTTGGTAACATCCAACTCAACCAATATACGAGCCGTAGCCAAGTCAGATTTGAGAGGCCGACCGAATAGAGAACCTAAACCAAAGAGGATTCTAGGAGAAAATAAATGTTGCCTAAGAAGGGGGAAAGAGACTCAAATCGGCACAATCGGAGAATCCATCTCAACATCCAAATGGTGAGTCCATTTCACCACTTTCATATAACAATTTTTAACAAAATATAAGTACACTCAGTTTTAGATGTGATGGTGAAATAGATGGGGATATTATTAGTAGAATTCAAATTGGATGGTTGAAGTGGAGGAATGCTTCAAGTTTGTTGTGTGATAGAAAAGTACCACTCGATCTTAAGGGAAAATTTTATAAGATGGTGGTGAGACCAGCAATATTTTATGGCGTAAAATATTGACCATTAAAAGAGCATTGGTGGAACAGAGCATTTACGCTGATCGGAATCAGAGTAATGGTTATGATGATAGGTTGGAACAGAGCATTTAATCAGAGTACCAACCGAGGGTGCTAGGTTGGAACAGAGCATTTTACAATTCCAAATCATTCCATTAAATGATTTGGAATTGTAAAATATCGGCCTTTCGATGACATTATTAGGAGAGTATATGCATTATATTAGGCCTATGTTAAGAAACGTAGATGTAGGCTTAAAAAGACTTGGTTAGAAAATATTAGATATGATCTTTTGTATTATATTTAAGAAAAATTTACATACATACCACTTTATAAATTCCATGCGAAAGGCGTCTGAAACCAAATTCTTGATGCCTTTTTAGGTTATTCATAAATTTCAATTGAAATAAATCAGAAATTGTTAGAATTGAATTATTTAAATATTTCTCATTATCTAAACTGTTTTTTATTTGATTGATGTATAATTATATATAATTTTAATGAAATTTGATATATTATTTTAATCTTTTTGTTGCTGAAAAATAAGTAAAAAAAATCATGTTTCAGCACATTTTATCAATCGTATGTACTATTAAACAATTACTCAAAATAAAATTATGTAACATGGTTTGATTCTACTTGGTGTTTAGGTATTTAGGATGCATGTGTATTTTAAATATAGTGCCAGTTAAACATTTTGTATTTTGATTTTATTTGTTTGGTTGTAAAATATTATAACAATAACAACAATAAGTCTTGATCTCTCTACATGAGAGGGCAAATTGGTCTCATAGAGGTAAGATTTAAGAGGAATCATTTATGAAGAGGAGGATTTGCCTCTTTCTGTACTGTGAGAGAAACATTCTCCACAAGAAAAAATGCTATGATTATAATGAGGCAAAGCCTCGATTAGGGCGAGACATGGTGTCTCTATTGGGTTGAGGCAAATTCTTATGATTACCTGTAGGATCCCTGTAAATATTCTCAGGTTGAGAAGTTAGGTAAATTATTTAAACTATATTTAATACATTCAATTTCAATATATATATGTATATATAATTGAGCTTGCGAGTGAGCAAAGATATGTTTAGCAACAAGATTTTTATCATCGTTTTCAATAATAAACTTGAATGCACTACATCCAATGCATAAAAGGAAAGTAGTATTTAATAAATTGGCTTGAAATTTCATGATGAATTTAACTATACCTTTTTAATCGTGGAATATTTAAATTGAGCATAATCTCATTTACCTGATGTAATCCTTACCAATTCTTTCTTTTGAGGGTCAACCCGAACCCGACCCGTTTTTCAAACGGGTCGATTTCTGGAACCCGAACCCGACCCGTTTTGAAACCGGGTCGGGTCCAACCCGGATTTTTTGGGTCGGGTACGAGTCGGGTTTTCGTGTCGTGTCAAATATTGACACCCCTAGTTTGAGAAAGCCTTGATCCATTTGTTTTGACAATTTTAAAAATTAGAGGAATTTACAAGATTAATGTAAGGAAGATTTTTTACATGTTTTTGATTATTTTGTTTGTGTTGGTATAAATGTCAAACTAAGATGGAGAATTCTTAAAGATTAGTAGATTTGTCTAATTCTAGATTGATAACACGATTAGACAAGTCATTTTGTTCATCCTTGAAAAGGCGAACTTCGTCTTGAAGATGATTGATTTCGTATTTAAGATTGGCAATGGATGTTTTATTAGATTGAGCTTTAGCTTTAGAGTTCATTCTTTTATAAAATAGAATGGATAATCTTGAGTAGGAGATCAGGATTTTTCTCTCTCTTCTTCTAAAAGGTAAATAATCTTGTCTCAAGTTTAAGGGCCTGAGACTTGACTACGAATTTTGATTATTTTATCTTTTTGACTAAGAATTTTGATTATTTTATCTTTTTGACCATTCATGAGGGTATAAAGCCCGAACATTTCGATAAGCATGGTGGGATAATTATCTCACTAATCATCAATGATCTAATCTTCTTAGCAATACTAAGCTAGAAGATAATACATTGATTCAAAATATTCTTGAACATTTTATAGGATATGTTACTAATAATAGAGATGGGATGCGATCTCCATTACAAAAAAACTTAGATGTCCAACATCAACTCATTTTCTTTGGCATAAGGATGTATTCCTTTCTAGGTTATGAACCTTCCAGATGCTAGCAGTGATTATTGTAAACTAAAATTTATTGAATAATTACCTTCAACCTTTGCTGAAAATGTCAAACGAAATAATTGCGATAATACATGAATTTTTTTTTTTTATTATTTTACCTTTGGTAATATTAGTAAGCATTGTATTAAAAGTGTTATTGATCTCTACAATAATATTAAAATGAATCAACATATTCGTAAAGAATGGATTCTTGACAAAATAACAACTTGGATCATTTTATAAACAATTTGCTTGTAATATTCCATCATCCTCAATGAAAATTCTCAAACATAAAAGACTAAATTTTTAGAATATCACGATGATGTAAAATATCAGAAGCAAAAGAAATACCCCAAGAAGTATTTTAAAAGAAAATCTCACAAAAACTTGAGTGAAAAGAAACCCGATATAAAAGAAGTTTGTTGTTTCAAATGTGGCAAAATTGGTCATTACTCAAATCATTGCACCACTAAAAAAAACTTAGTGAGTTAAAAATCAATGTGGATTGAAAGTCTACCCGTATGAAAATTCTTCTTACTTTTGACTCTGAATCCCCTGAAGAGTCTTCCCTTTATTACTCTTCCAATTTAGACTAACAATCAAGCTGATACTCACCCAAAGTCCTTTTGTAACCCTTGTAAGAGTTAAGACTATTACAATTCCATTGTTGAAATGTCTAGGATTTATACTGTCATGACCCGGCCCGGTGAGCTCGCGTAGGCGAGGCGGGAACAGAGGTCGGACGGTAGGTTAAAATTTCTAATTCTTAAATCTATTTCCACCGCCGGAGCAGCCACCCAAGCCTCCCGCCGCTCCTCTTCCGCGCGCCTGCTCTCCTTTTCGCGAACTCCTTCGGTTCGGCCGAATGAAAAGTGGGGAGGGGAGGTTCGGTTTACTCATATTAAAGATATTAGGTTTGCAAATGACCCTCTTGCCCTTACTTAAGTAATTTCGGTAGTTCATTTGATTAGGGGCAAAACCGGTATTATGAAACTTCTAAAATTATTATCTCTTAAAATAATTCAAATTAACTATAAGTTTTATATATCAATTTGATCAGAATTTTACGTAGGATTTTCTAAAATTAAACCCGTCGAAATCTGACAACCTCGAATTTTTCACTTAAAACTTGTCGTCGCGCTTTGAAAAGCGTGCGAGCTCTAAAACAGCATTTCTCGGGTTTTACATATACCTTCATGGATGATCAAAAAGATCAAATTATAAAAACTCATAGCCAAGTCTCGGACCTAAAACTCGAGATAAGATTATTTTCCTTGTAGGAGAAGAAAGAGAAAAATCTCTCTTTACTACTCAAGATTATCCCATCTACTCTATGAAAGAAGTTTATAAAAGAGTAAGCTCTAAAGTTGAAGCATAATCAAGTTAAAATTCCATTGCTAATCTTAAATACGAAATCAATCATCTTTAAGATGAAGTTAGCCTTCTTAAGGATGAACAAAACATTTTTTTCTAATCGTGTTAGCAATCTAGAATTAGAAAGCTACTAATCTTTATGAATCTCTTCCACCACAAAACTATGAAAACCTAATTGACCCTCTTGATCCTAATCTTCCTATAATAGGATCTTTGCAGAGAGCTATTTTACAAAAATGGTTTATTACCATAAATTGGATTATCAATAAACCGGAAGTTATCTTTAATTTGACTATTCTTATTGATAGTGGAGCCGATATGAATTGCTTTCAACAAAGCATTATTCCTTCTAACTATTTTAAGAAAACCACTCAATAATTAATGTTAGCAAATGATGATCATATGCAGATAGAATACAAACTGACTAATGTCACCATCTATCATGATATATTTTGTATTCCCACTTATTTTCTACTTTTCAAGAATTTATCATAGTATGTTATCCTTGGTACCCATTTTTTACTTGAGGTTATTATGTCGGTTACTACTATTACGATTGATATAATTTCTAATCATTTTAATCCACCTTTTAAATTTTCTTTTATTTCTGATCCTAAAGAAATGGTCCTAAATGAAATAAATAAAATTCATCAGAAAAATTTCATTTTAATTTCTTAAAAAAGAAATTAATATGAAGCAAATCCTTAAAATCAAACCACCACCAATTACATAAAAAGATATTTAAGCTTCATCAAGAATTCATTTCAGAAATATGTGATGATAATCCAATCAATTTTTGGAATTATAAAATTCATTGTGTTGCTTTGCCCTACGTACATAGACGGGTTAGACTAAAATCAAATCCCTACTAAGGACCGGACTTCACAAATGAATACAGATTATTTAAAAAAAAATTAAAAAGAAATTTCATATCTCTTACAAAAATCACTTATTAGAAAATCTCGGTCACCTTGGAGTTGCATTGCATTTTATGTTATGAATGATATTGAAAAAGGCAAAATGAACCTCACTTGTTTTACAAAGCACTCAATAAAGTTTTAAAATGGATTAGACATCCAATCTTCAATAATCAATCTTTTAAATTGTTTAACTAAATGCTCTCATTTTTTTCTAAATTCATTTTAAAGTCAGGTTGATGGAAAATTCAAATCCAAGAATATGATCGATGCAAAATAGCATTTACAGTTCCATTTGGACATTATGAATTGAATATGATGCCATTTGGTTTAAAAAGTACTCCTTCATAATTTCAAAAAATTATTAATGATATTTTTAATCCTTATTCTGATTATATACTTATATATATTGATGATGTTCTAATTTTCTTTAAATCTATTAAACAACATTTTAAATATTTAAGATTATATAAATTGCTTGCTCAGAAAAATGATATAATTATCTCAAACAAAAAAATTAATTTTTTTCAAACCGAGATACGTTTCTTAGGACACAAAATTTATAATGCTTGTATTCTCCCTATTAATATAAATATTGGATTTGTTGATAACTTTTTTTATATTATTTTGGATAACAATCAACTCCAATGATTTTTAGTTGCTTTAAATTATGTTTTAATTTCTAAGAAAATCTAGCTATTGACGCTGCACCATTATATCAATGACTGAAAAAGAATCCTCCACCTTGGACTGACAATCAACTCCATTTGGACATTATCTTGCAAATCCCTCTTATATTATAATAGTTAAAACATATACATCAGACCTTGACTATGGAGGCATTTTCAAACAACAAAATCCTTCCTCTTAGTAATCAGTACGAGTCATTATTATAGCAGATCTTTCTTGATTGTCAGAGTCTAAACTTGAAGAGTAATAAAGGGTAGACTCTTCAGAGGATTCGAAATAAGAAGTAAGAAAATTTTTATAAGGGTAGACTTTAAATCTACATTGATTTTTAACTCACAAAGTTCTTTCCTAGTGGTGCAACGATTTGTGTAACAACCAACTTTGTCACATTTGAAACACCAAATTTCTTTTTTATCAGGTTTCTTTTCACTCAAGTTTTTGTGAGATTTTCATTTAAAAATGTTTTGGGAGTATTTCTTTTGCTTGTGATATTTTTCATCTTCGTGATATTCCTAAAATTTAGTTTTTTTTTTTTTTTTCTTTTTATGTTTGGGAATTTTCTCCAAGGATGATTGAATATTACAAGAAAATTGTTTACAAAATGCTCCAAGTTGTTTTTTCTCAAAAATTCATTCTTCATGAATCTATCGATTCATTTTAATATCATCGTAGGGAACAATGTCAGTTTTAATACACTGGTTAATAATATTACCAAAGATAAGATAATCTAAAGAGAAGTTTCTTATATTATCATAAAGATTTCATTTGTCATGTTCAGCAAAAGGTTAAAGGTAATCATTCAACAAATTTTAGCTTCAAATAATCGTTGCTAGCATCTTGAAGATTCATAAACCTAGCAAGAAATTGATCCTAGTACCAACGAAATGGGTTAATGTTGGACATTTAAGTTTTTGTCATAGAGATCACATCTGATCTCTATTACCAGTAACATATCCTGTAAAATATTCTTGGATATTTTGAATCAAAGTATAAACTACCTCAGTGTTACACTGAGTATTACTTTCTAGTTCCCACCCAACTATTTCTCTTTTCAAAAGCTATATTAGAAATGCGTTCCTTGTCAAAAATCCACTATATGGGGTCCAATCGCCTTCATGTGGCTTTCCTTTGAGAAAAGAATTGGATTCTGGCAAAAAGTAATCAGAGAAAAGAATTGGAGTCGTGAGCCGGTAGACTATCTAATCTTATCTCTTCCAACCTCCTTTTTTTTTTCTTGCTGTTCAGTTGTTCTGCCCTACATCGATCGTCGTTGCCATGGCGGATATGTCTCTTGATCCAATTATGGAGAAGATCATCAGCTTTTGCTTCCGTTACGTGGAAGATCAAGTCAGATGGAAGAAACGCACGAAGGAGGAGCTGCAAAGGCTGCGAGAGAAGTACCCCAAGATCCAAGCTGTCGTCCACTTTGCTTCCAGCCAAGAGCAGATCACAGACAAAAATCCGGCTCTTAACGAATGGCTATGGCAGCTACAAGATGCCATTGATGATGCAGATGACGTGGTTGATGATCTGGAGTACATGGAACTTGAAAAACAGCTGACCAAAAACAAGAAGCTGAGAAGGGTGCGTTCCATCATGAAATCCATGAAGAAAAAACTCGTCAAAATTGGCAACCGAGTTATCAAAAGAGATCCCAACTTGAAGCGACTGGAGGAGGCTGTGCAGAAACTTGATGAAGTTTCTGCTGATGTTACTAATTTCCTTCATCTTTTAGACAGCGCGAAGCAGGAACAGAAGGAGCAGGAGGTTGATTTCTACAGAACACGTGAAACAGGATATTTGCCTAAAAATGATCTCAT
>NW_021319460.1:153059-157250 GCF_001605985.2 Dendrobium catenatum
GAGTCTCATCGGGCGCTCAAGGATAGGAGTTTTGTTATGCAGTGGTTGAGGGAAGCCATCAAATGAGCCTCGGACAACTTGGTACAGAAATATCTCTTCTATCTATAGTGGGACATGGTGGTATGGAAAGACAACTCTCTTGCAGCATGTTTGAAAGATATGTAACAAAGGAATTTGATCTTAAAATGTGGGTTTTGTGTTTCCAACAACTTTGATGCTAAAAAAGTCATTGCAGATATGTTGGAATGTCTTAAGAAGGAGAGGCACGTTTGGAGACACTTGGGGCACTTCAAGGGATCTCAAAGAGGTTTGATAAAGATGATTTAGTCCGAATGTGGATTGCATTGGGTTTCATTCAGCCGTCTCAAGGAACGATTATGGAAGATATCGGAGGAAGGTATTTTGATGTTTTAGTTAAAAAAAATTTATTTGACAAGGTCGGAGATTGCTACATGATGCATGATTTAATACATGAGTCAGCATCTAAATTTTTTGCACAGAAATGCGGTAAACTTGTGGTTGATGAAGAGTCACCTCTCAATCAGATTTCTGAGACTATTCGACACTTGTCTATTCAAACTACAAATCTAGACATCTTAAGAAAGATTGAGAAGTTTAAACATTTGCATTCTCTTTTCTTGTTCTATGAAGATTCTAATCAGGGTCTTGGCAGTGCACTTACTGAAATATTCAAAGCATCAAGATGCCTGCGCTTATTATACATACGTGCTGATGAATTCCAAGGGATACCTGAAAAGATTAGATATTTGAAACATCTTCGATATTTGAAGATAGAAGGAGTTAAATCATATCATTTTACTAGGCTACCAAGATCTCTAAGTAATCTCTATCACTTGCTATACATAATCCATGGTCGCTCATGGGGGCTAAATTATCCTAAAGATGGTGATTTTTTACCATGTGACATTAATAACCTTTCTAACTTGCGTTATCTGGAATTTCCCGGGACTTTTATTTCATCGATATGTGGGATTGGGAAGCTAATGTCTCTTCAAGAATTGAATAGGTTTGATATTAGGGATGTAAGTGGATATAGAATTGGGGAGCTGGAGAATATGAATGATCTTTGCAAATTAGGAATAAATTGCCTTGAAAATGTTAAGAATGCTGAGGAGGCTTGTAGTGCCAAATTATGTGAAAAGAGGAGGCTCACAAAATTGACCTTATGTTGGAGTTCGGGTGTCACTCATTCGAGGAACAACGATTTAGATGAGAATGTGCTCAACAACCTTCAGCCACCAAAATGTCTAAGGAATTTGAGCATAGACAGTTACACGGGTGCAAGGTCTGCAAAATGGATGAACAATGTCAATTCGATCTTCAATCTAGAGAAAATCGAATTGAAATTTTGCAGTCAGTGGGAAACTTTTCCTTCTTTCGGGCAACTCCCCTTCCTTAAGTCGCTGACACTTTCTGGCATGCCGAAAGTAAAATGGCTCGAAAGTAAATTTAATGGGAATGATAAATACCGTGCTTTTCCATTGCTAGAGGTGTTACATATTTGGGGATTAGAAGCATTAGAGGATTGGTTTGAGGCAGGAGTAGCTGCTGAAGACGGATGTTTGTTTCCTTGCTTAACTGATCTGGTGCTGTATAACTGCCCGAAGTTGAAAGAGTTGCCCTCTTTGCCTTCTGAGCTCAAGAGGTTGGTGATACGTAGAACTGGGTGGACAACTTTGAATTTTCGTAGCAATTCAAATCCTATTCCCCTTAAATCATTAGAGGTCTTTCACTGTCCAAACATTACATCTCTTCTTCTGGCTGATGAAATAGCAAGACTTGCAGCACTAAGAAAGTTGAAAATTCAGAAGTGCCCTAGTCTGATCTTTCTCGGAGAAATGCAAACCAGTAATAATTGCCATCTCATGCTCAGCCATCTTAGCATAAGTGATCCATCGGTGTTGCTAATGGAGCCATTGAGAAGTATCGCCTCCTTTAAAATGCTGAGTATTGAGGATAATGATGAGCTGGTTTCATTTCCAAATGAGGCGGAGCAGTGGTTTCTCAATGATAGGACTTCTCTTTCTGAGCTGCAATTTTGTAATCTCAAATCCTTAGAGACTCTCCCTTCCTCCTTGGAAAGCTTATCTTCACTTCAGAGCCTATATATTGAGCATGTTCCTATGCTTCGGGAATTACCGAACCTTCCTCCCTCTTTGCAACGTCTATCAATAATTGGGGAATGTCATCCAGAGTTAAAGGAGCGCTATCGAGAGGATGGAGGCTCCGATTGGCAAAATATTGCTCACATTCCTGATATCTCTATTCGTCCCGAATGATAGGTACAAGTACTTTAATGAAAATTTCCTTGAAGAATGTAATCTCCGCATGAACCAGTTTGTATCACTTGATCAATGTACTCAATTTTATTTATGTATTATTTGATGGTTAAAAATATTCGTACATTAAATGCATGTTATTAAAATTTTAAAAATAAAAATTCATATTATATATTTTAATTATATTATCATTATTAAGATGAAAAAAAATTATTAGTATAAATAATTATAATCAATATGATAAGTTTTATATGATTAGGCTAATAGTTTTATATTACATTGATTTTCCGGCAAGTAATTATGAAATTCACTTATATCTGATACCTTGAAGGTTTATTATGATTTCCTTTCCCCATGCTTGTATAAAACACAAGTTTTGGTAAGTAGGATTTATTATAATAAGGAGATTTTACAAAGCAAATTTATTGAAAGCAGCTGACGATTTTTTAATACAAATAAAATATTTCTATTTTGTGTTAGCTTTCTGTAGCTATGAAGAAGGTCAAAAAGCAAATAAGTAATCCCTAAACATATAATATTTGGGTTTTATTAGGATTCGTTAACTGCATCAATCTGGTTTAAATTAAACATATCTTCATAGTATTTATTACTTGGTATTTCAATTCTTCATATTTGAATTATACAAATTAACAAATGAAACTATTTCATTGTCATTATAATGCCAGTCTAATGGCTCTAATTTTCATAAGAAAATTCTTTTTATGATTTTATTAGTCAAGAAATAAAAAAAATCATTATATGTTGTAATGTCAGAAGTAGAGAAAATTTTGAAAGATACTTCATTAGAACCTATTGCGAGTTGTTGATTTATGGATTACGGGGTGTTATGATATGCTTGTTCAATGGTTTTATATTTGCTTAGTTTCTAAAATATGAGGGGTTTTTTAAATGAAAGAATGTTCTTAATGGGGGTGTTCATAAAGATTATTAAGCAATTGGAATTATTGCAAACTATTGATCGGCAAATGGATTAGAGAATTAAAACCAACTCAAAGTGCTAAGCCCGCTAACTATTTTCATCAACACTCCTTTTCACCTGCTGCAAGCGCTCATACTTTGCTGGAATAATTATATTTTCCAACTCACCATTTCTTAATTATACATGATCACCATAACAACAGGAAGGAGAACAGTGCCCTCTCAGGTCCTTCATTGAATCAAGCAGCCTTCAAAATTTTAGTACTATACTTGCTCGATCTCAAATTATGAATTCATTTGATGAGCCGCTGGTTATATCTGGTCTTAACAAATGCATATAATATTTCCAACTTGGATTGAATATTTATAACTGGTTGGCATTTTTTTTGTTTGACTTTTCTTGCAACTATATATATGATCTTATGTTGGTTGATCTGTTAGTAGTATCTTGCCTGTAGTGATTCTAGAAGAAGAATAAAGAAGCTATGTCACATAATTCAAAATAGGAGATATACTATAAGATAAACTAATAATTCTGGTCCTCCCATGATATATATATATATATATATATAGAGAGAGAGAGATGTAAAAATACAAGCACATAGATCAAGAAAACATAGCAGTAAAGACATACCAAAATTGTCAAAACAGAATAACCACAAAAAGCTTTCTATGAGCTTTTTCCCCTTTGTTAACGCTACTTCTATTTTGTTTTAAAAATAATTACACTTAGACAAATGTCTTAAAAATATACTTAATTAGTTTTAAATCTCTTACATGAGCTATATTTAAGTCATCTTTATATTATGAAACAACATGTGTGGTACGTTGATCCTTTATATGGATAAAAAATAATATTATTAAAAGAAAAAAAAAAGATAAAAAATAATATTATTAAATTAAAAAGAGAGGGCATAATGGTTAATTATCTCTGACTACTTTTTGCAAGAAT
>NW_021319460.1:159652-213377 GCF_001605985.2 Dendrobium catenatum
ATGTAATAAATTAAAAAAAAAAGAAAGAAAAAAAGAGAGAGAAAGGGGAGAGGATTTCAACAAGTATGAAGACTTAAAGGAAGTCCCGGGGTTGATCCGGTCCCCCGAAGCCCTTGGCCGTCGAGTTAATTCGACCGAGGGAGCGCAGACACAAATCTCCAAATCTCCTCGCCGTTGATTCGCTCCGGCCGAGTCGAGCCACTCTCTTACCTCCCGGCATCGGGGAGGGGACGCCGTAAGGCTGCCGGATTTTCGAGAGGATTAAAAGTATTTTTTTAATTTAAATTAAATTGTTTAAATTAGCAGGTCGATCGCCCACATTATAAGACTTGAAGACTCTTTTATGGGATCGATTCGCTCTCCCAAATCTCCTCGCCGTCAATTTGATCCGGCCGAGTCGAGTACCCCCTTACCTCCCGGCATCGGGGAGGGGACGCCGGGAGGCTGACAAAATTTTCTCAAAATTTAGGGACTTAGCCAAATTTTCGAAATGATTGGAAAATGCTTAAATGATCATTCAATTTGAAAATAATTATAATGTTAATTAATTGATAAATTAAAATAAAAGAAAGGATCTCCAAGCAAGCATCAACAATCAACTACAATCTGCATCCAATCAACGACAAGCATTCAATCTGCAACCAATCTTCGCCAATCAATGCTTTTGAAGACTCAATCTCCTTGCCGTCGATTTATTCCGGCCGAGTCGAGCTACTCCTTACCACCCGGCATCGGGGAGGGGACGCCGGAAGGCTGCCGGATTTTTCTAAAAAAAAATTCTGGACTTAATAAAAAAAATTTAGACTTAATTGAAATTTTTGAAGGATTGAAAAATATTCAACTAATTAGTCTAATGCAACATCAACTAATGACTTGATTAATAAAGTTGCTAATGCATTTCAAGCTCTTGATCAATATCACTATGTATTAAAGCTAAACTTTATATTTGCTAGAACTATCAAGCAATAAAAAAGTGACCTTAAATCTAAATTTTAGATAATGCTACAATTCACCTATGAAAAAGAATAGGGAATTCGTAGTGCCCACAACAACTAGTTTGCAAGCAAGAATAAAGAGCTTGTATCAAATAAATCAGTTTACTTATGGGAGAGAATATGAGAACTTATAACAAGCAAGATAATTCTCCTACGAATATTGGCACGATATTCTAATATTTATTGAATAATCATTCTCTGTAAACAATGTTGAATGGGATAATAACGACAGAAGGATGTATACTATGTGTTACAAATGATACCTAATTTAGAGTACGCCACCGAATCCGTAATATGTGTGCAAGCGGATAGAAGGCGTTCACAAGCCCTTCAATAAAAATTTGGGCATTTCTTAAATAAAACCACTCTCACATAACGGATCATATTTAAATATTTTTAGAATGCCTCTTATGTATTAAATATGATCCTTTAAACTAAAAAACCCTGCATGTGCTCCGATCAACATGTTAAAAATATAAACACTAATGACTGAGAATGCTGCGCAGGGTCAAATGCTACAACCCGCATGTGCTCCAATCGTTACATCTAAGTCCCAAATCTAGCGATTTGAGAATGCTGCGCGGGCTAAATATTCAAGTTTCATCCTCCTCCTTGAAAGGACTGGAGTTGACATAACTTGAAATAACAAAATATCTCCCAAAATCCTATAAAAATACATGTGACCTTAATCGTCACCCCGATGATGGCCGTGTTGATTGAAAATCTCAACCGGAGGGGGTCAAATCTCAAATCAAACAACAATTCAAATTTTGAAATGAAATATATCACCTAAAAATTTAAAATTAAAATCATCCACCTCGCAACCATTTGTCGGGGATGATAAATTTGAAATTAACCTCAGCTCATAAAGAGCGAATGCATATCGGGTGTATCACTATGATTCATCCTCAAACATTCTTTTACCAACATGAACGTGGCACGTGCCCTCTGATCGGGTGATTTTGCCGCAAAATGGTACCATTATACGATCACGGCCAAAGCCCGTATGTTCCCTAAAGGCTTCAAACCCTTGAGCGATGGATCATAGGGTATGTTCGATAGACATAAAGCCCTCTGTCAGCTAAGGTGGATTCAAATATATCCCCTTAGACAAATATCAACCCAGGTCTACAAGATATTCTTGGACGAAGCAACCCATGACTGCCGATAAGGTGCCTTCTATCAGGTTGGGTCAACTACCTCCTCTGACTAAGTAGACCAGAGATCATGACAACTCGGGACGACGGAACCATGGGATCTTGATCGGGCTCGTCTTCATCCCCACCACCACAAGTTTTAAGTTTATGGTGTTAAACTCTAAAATTCAAATTTAAAAAATCTAAATCATAAGATCAAATTCAAAACCCTGAAACTATTGCTATTATACGATATGTTTATAACCTATTCGACCCCTTTAATAACTAGCCTTAATCGAAAGTTCTCTCCTGTTATTAGGAGGGGTAATTAACTATAGGGGCTTGCGCCTATAGGAAATCAGAACTCAGATAAAAAAAATCATCACAAAATGAGGGTGAAATCTCTAGGTAGTGTCTTATCTAAAATCCAATTTGCCTTCTGAAAATTCCCCCGGAACCTAATCTCGTAAAACTCTTTGTCGTCATCGTCACACAAATACTCAAAAGAAAAATAGACCGATGGTACAGAGAGACCGGGATCACACAATTTAAAAAAGAAATTTTTGGAGGCCACACATTGGTGATCTCTGAGATAATTACCCCACCATGCTTATTGAAATGTCTGTGCTTTATACTCTCACGGATGATGAAAACGATCATATTATCAAAATTCTTAGTCAAGTCTCGAATCCTAAAGCTCGAGATAAGATTATTTGTATTTTAGGAGAAGAGAGAGAAATCCCTCTCTCCTACTCATGATTATCCCATCTACTTTATGAAAGAAGTTTACAAAGAATGAGCTCTAAAGCTAAAGCTCAATCCAGTAAAACTTCCATTACTAATCTTATACTCAAAATCAATCATCTTTAAGATGAAGTTCGCCTTCTCAAGGATGAACAAATTGATTTGTCTAATCATGTTACCAATCTAGAATTAGACAAATCTGCTAATCTTTAAGAATTCTCCTCCTTGGACTAACATTTAAACCAAGGTAGTCCAAATAATAATAAAGAAAACATGTAAAAAATCTTCATTGTAATAATCTTGCAAATCCCTCTAATTTTAAAATCATTGAAACAGTTGCATCAACCTTGAAGGCTTTCTCAAACGACAAAATCCTTCCTCTCAAAAGGTAGAACTAGTAAGGTTTACATCATGTAAATGAAATTCTACTCAATTTAAATATTCCATAATTAAAAAGAAAATGTTAGCTATAGTTAAATTAATTATGAAAATTTAAGAAGATTTAATAAACTTTGCTTTCCTTTTACGCATTGACTATAGTACAACAAAGTTTATTATTGAAAAAAAAATACTAAAAACCTGCTACTAACCATATATTTACTCATTGGCTAGTTCAGTTATTTATTTTTTATTTTAACATCAAATATATTAAAGGCAATTTAAATAATTTGATGGACTTCTTAACTTGTAAATATTTACAGTGATATTTTAGACGATCAAGAATAGATCACCTTTAATAATCAGGGCAATTTGCCTCAACCCAATCGAGACACCATGTCTCACCCTAATTGACGCTGTCTCCTAAAAATCATAACATTTTTCTCGCGGAGAATTTTCCTCCCGTGGTAGAGGAAGTGTGAATCCTTCTTTTCAAAAGCGTTTCCTCTTAAATCTTACCTCTTTGGGGCCAATATGCACAAAAAAAAAAAAATTCAAATCTTGAATTTAATCAGTCTGATGAGGCTCCTCAAGCTCTGCTCTTTGAGCTCATTTTAAAAATATTTTTGAATTATTATTTGAAATCAGTTTTGAAGATTATGATATTCAATCTCCATAAACTATGATGGAACACTATTTGGGAAATACCTCTTTCATCCAATCCTCATTTTTTGACTGAGATCTTTGAGAGTCAAATTTAATTCATCTCCAATGTAAAGAAACTAGTCATGAATTTGTTGAAAGCAAAATATTTCTTATAACAAAGCCAATATTATTAAAATCCTTAGTTATAAGAATTGTGGTATCACCCCTTATCAAACTAAATCTATGGATTATGTCAATAAGCATAATCAACAAAAGAGAACATTCTCTTTAATTATTAGACTTTTGTCGAGGCTACGAAAAACGACTTATATATTATTAATCTGAGACAAACATTCTTGGATGTTTATTCTCCATTTTGATATCTTTACTAATCCAACCCTTGATTGATTTTTCTGCTGGTGGGACTATATGAGAGCCTAATCAATAATTCTCCCTAATCAAATTAATCAAATTTACTCTGAATGAGTGGACTCATCACCAAACTTATAAAAAATTGAATTAGCCAGATTAATTGAAGGCATAAACAATTTTTTTTCTTCACCCAAGCACAAATGCCATGGATTTGATATTGGAATTTTGAAATTAGACCATATACTATCAATTGCAAATGTTTGTTAAAAAACTTTTCATCAAATGAAGGTTAGCAATTATCATTGAAGATGAATTGAAACATATCCAAAAAATTATTAAGAATAATCAATATTTAGCTAGGATGGTTCAAAAACAAGAAGAATTCTCACTCTAAAGCATTCATGCCACATTAAGGCGCAAATTCCCCAACGAATTTGCTGATGAAATTAAAATTTGATTAAAGATATAATATGAACACCAAAATGGAGAAGTTGTTCCAAACATAATATAAAATGTCCCAATCAAGTGAATTTGAAGGAAGCCATTATGAGCTGTCAGATCAGTGGGACAATGTTTCAAAATCAAATGAGAAAAAAAAAAAAAGAATTGAAGAAGAAAAATCTTTCTAGTGGCACTCTCTTTAAAACACATTACTTTTACTTTACTTGAAATTTATACTTTTTTTACTTTTCTTTTTTAATGTTGTGGTACTAACTTTTCTTTTTCTTAGTGCTTTGAATTGTTAATGTGCGTGCGAATATGTTGTCTCATCAGACTTCAAATTTGTTTTATGAAATTACGAGTGCCTTCTCTCTATATAAGGATACATCATTTTATTGTAATGAGTGTTAAGTTCGATTCTTTAATAAAATTTAAGAAGTTGTGCCAAGTTTGTCTCCTGCTTAGTTCTGTAATCTCTCTCTTTTATAAGTTTTTCCTTTACCTTTTTTGCGACAAATCATTGGAACAATGTTTCAAAATCAAAGGAAAATAAAAAATTATAATTGAAGAAGAATCCTTCTAGTGACGCTCACGTTACCGTGCATTACTTTTACATTACTAAAAATTTGTACTTTTTTTATTTAAAGTTGCCTTTACTTTTTCTTAGTGCATATAATTATTAATGTGCATGAGAATATGTCGTCTCCCTAGACTTCAAATTTGTTTTATGAATTTCGAGTGCCTTCTCTCTATATAAGGAGATATCATTCTATTGTTATGAGTGTTAAGTTCAACTCTTCAATAAATTTTTTCAAGTTGTGCTAAGTTCATCTCCTATTTAGTTCTATAAGTTTTTGCCTTCTAACTTTTTTAGTTAAACACATTGGGTTGAAATTGGTATAAGTCCCATTATGATAACATGAGGACACTAAGATCTAGAATATTATTGATTTACTTTCTTTTGATTAGATAACTATGAAATCCAATAAAGATCTTCTGATAAATAATTTTTGCTCTTGTATTTTATTAATCCAATCTTAATGATGCCCAGCGGCGATGTCAATAATGTAAACCATTTTCTCTCAAAATTGAGCAATTTCATTTATTTCAATAAAGAACTAGAATGACATGTAGTACATCTACTTTACTTTAACTTTTATTCCTTTTTCATTGAACTAAAAATTAAAATTTTAAAACTCCTGCATTTAGAATAATTTACACCATTGTGTAATCCAATTAAATAACCCCAAAAATTACTTGATTTTATATCTTGACTCCTGACTTGGAAAACAAGAAGCATCCCTCTTTCCCTTCTTCTCGCCCCTGCTCAGTGAACGCTGGCACCCAGAGAAGAAATCGACAAGGAGCTACTCGTATTCTTTCGGTCTTTTATCTTTATCTATTTCTTTTAGTTAGCTCGTCCGAACCCTCTGTCGTACTCCGTGCGATGGCTTTTCCCTGATTCGGCGCTGTGGTTTGCAACTATCGAAGCCAGGAGCATTTTTTGATCCTTTTTTCGATACTGTTTTGACCACAGGTTCTAGCTCTGCTTCTGTATCTTTTGAGATTGTGAGGTGAAGGAGAGGGGAAGCTGTTGCTTGAAGAAATTCTGGATCGGGCGAGTAGGAAGAAGAATGTCGGGAGTAGTATACGAGGGATGGATGCTGCGCATTGGTCACATCATCGGTCGGAGGAAGACCGGAATTTCGTTCATCCACATGTTTTTTTTTCCGTTTTTAGTATGCCTTTCTCCTATGGACTTCTTGCAGAACCTTTCTTCCATCCCCATGCTGTACTTTGTACTCGAGAATAGGGTTCTTGCTTGTTACAAGAGGAAGCCCCTGGGTAATAAGGTATGTGTCCATCTTTTATTTAGGAAAATTTCGTTATCTTTTTCTGGACTTGTGCCACTCACTGGAGCCTTTGACTGCCGGATTGTTGGAGCTGCAATCGCATTGAAGTTGTTCATAACTAGAGTCATGCCTTGACTATTATTGAATTGAATTCTATTGATGTTCATTCAAAAAACGGTTTATTTGGCTTCTGATATTTGCTTGATTTTATATTTGACATATGCAGGTTCCTAAAAAAACCCTTTTCATAGATGAGAATTGCAGGGTGGAGGATAGAGGACGTAAGATTTACCGTGGACATGTAAGATTCGGGCATCTTTTGCTTATCAATTTCAAGCAGTAACTGTTTTTTGTATGTTTTTTCTTTCATCTTGTTTGGTGGTAGTGCTGCAGTTTCATGTTTTTTTTGGCTGATTCCTTAAGCAATTTGCAATCCTAACATACTGTTGAAATTAACTTGTGAAAATGATTTATGACGAGGATTCTTCAATCATAGTGAAAGTGACTACAATATACAATATAATTTTTAGCATCTATATTCTAACTATTGTAACACCATTTTTTTTTTTAAATTTTAATTCAATCTGCGGTTGTAAATGAGTCGAGCTTGAGTGAGCTCAATATTTGTTCATGTTCTGCATGAGCCAAACTCAGTCGAACATAGTCTTTGTTCACATTCGTCTCGTTTAAAATTTGTGCTCAACATATATGATTGTGTTCAACTCACTTACTTAAAGAACGAGTAGAACATGGGTTTTTTATTTGGTTGAACATGGGTTGTTCATGAATTTATAGCTTTATTGGCAACCCTAATTTTCTCATTCTTTTAGTATTACATCTTTCCTATGTTAAATTAATCTGGTTACTAAAAAGAGAGCACCATATGCTTTAAAAGTTATGTTTTAGGTGTTACAAAGCTGGGATGAGACCTTAGGAAGGGGCTTTTTCCTTTCTTTGGCTGGTTTTGTTGAAGAAAGTGTTTTCTTTTCTTTGAATAACCAAATCTCTAGGCGTATAACATATCAAAGGATGGAAACTTTCAGCTTTTTTTTAGAGTTTTAAAATTTGGATCTGGTAGCACATATTGATGTCAATTGTTACATTAATAGCCAATAACTAGCATAGTCTTACATGTACTATTTTGTAATTTTTTAAGTTCTACAACAACATTAAGCTTTTATCCCACTATGTGGGGTCGGGCTGGTCGGTTACATAAATCTTTTTTCTCCATTGGGTCATATTACAAGTAAAGTTCTCATTTAAATTTAATAAAAAAAATTCATTACTATGTTCCAAGTTCTGGATGAGAAAAATTGAGGGTCGTGTTAGGTAGTCGACAGTTAGCGTAAAACTTGTCGAATAATCATGACATGTAACTTATTAAGTTCTCATGTTAAAAAAAAAAAAAAATTCTCATGTTTTAAAATAAACCTTACAAAACCAGCATTGGGAGCTCATTTTGAAGGATCCTACAGTATATCACCTAAAGGCTACCCAAGTTGATGAATGGATTTGAGGAGATGTTGTACCAAAACATAACTATCATCACCATAATTATTACTATTAATTTTATTATTATGAATTCTTACCAATTCTAATTTTCTATCATTTTTTTCCTGCAAAATTTCATAAAGGCTATGGTGCTTAAAAGAACCAGTGTATCTTGCTCAATTTAGACTTGATGAATTACAGTAGGATCATATATGTTGCATGCATACCTACTAGTATACAAGATTGTAACATGTTTCTTTCTGAAGTAAATCTGTGGGTATTTAGCAACTTTTTAGCCTTTTCCGGATTTGGTTTTTCAGGTTGAATTTACTGAGAATTATAACTTCTATTTTTGTTTCGATTCCCAAGGTTATATGTTTTGCTGTTGCTAATTATTATTTAATGTAGACTTTAGGTCTTCAGCTTCTTTTTCTTTGATCAATGACACTACTTCAGAATACATATGATGGTTCCATGTTACAGATTATCATTTCGACTACATATGCATGCTTACGTTTTTTTTTTCTTTGACAGACGGTATATGTACTGTGTGTGTACAACAAAAAGGACAAGTATCATCGAATTATGGTGTGCATCTATCTTTTTATTTGCATGGTTTTTAAATTTTTCTTCTTTTGGTAGTTTATATCATTATATGTCATTCTTCTTTACTGAATTATTCTGTTATGCTTAATTTTGTTAAGCCATGCATCATATTTTGTTTTTTCTAGTTCTCTTCGTTTTTTTTTAATTGGCTTTTTGTCCCAACTTACAATTATTCTTTATGAAAGTATGCTATAAAAAGTGAATTTCATAAATAGTGATCCAGTTTTGTAGGCTATCTCTGTTATTCAGTAGTGATAAGAGCTGAAGTGGTTTTAAAATTTGTTTAACTTGACCTTGACCTTTGTGCAACGTATTCATGAAGTCCCATTTAGTTAGCTCACCGAACTCTACCATATCTTTCATAATGGTTTGGTTAATTGAAAAAGTTTTGACTTGCTCCATATTTACACGATCATTAAACCTTTTCACCTACTAATACATTGCTCTTTATGTCTAGGAAATCTTATTGAAGTTCTTGGTGTTTTTCATACAACAAAATAATCTTTTGTTAACCCAATTTGATTTAGCCTTTGATGATTATGGGTACTATTTATGAAAATGCTATTATTGAAATGCGTTGACAATTTTGAACTTCATACTCTACAATATTTATGATTCCTCTTGGCAAAGAAGTTCCATGAAAACTTATTTTTTTAGTTACATGAATATGCAAGGAGTTCCATGGTGGATATTTAGATTTACTTAGGATTTATTTGGGATGATTGTATTGTTTTGTAAAGATGATTGTGAAGTTGTTGTTGGTAAAGTAAGTATTTTAAAAGTTGCTGTGGATATTATATATATATAAAAAGTCTGTTAAAGCTACCACATATTAGCGAAATTGGTTGTAAAGTGGCTATCCACTACAAATTTTTAAAATGTAGAAATTTAGTAACCAAATGGAATTTTAATTGCGGTCTAAAGAGCAATGCAATAAGAAAGGTGTCTCAAATGAACTGATATGTAGTTTAACAAATATTAATTTGTATGGAATATGAAATAAAGAAAAAAAGGAAATATCCAAACAAAACACCCACAAATGGCCTGCCAAGCTGCATTACTTATTGGTGATGATGATATGATAACCTTCTTGTTGCCCTAAAATGACTGATATTTGCCTTGTAGTTTTTGATAATTATATTGATACATGTTGTGCTACTCTTTCTTTATTACCTGTTGGATAGAAGTGTTTCATTTGGATTCATGCCGGGTAGGTCTACTATGGAAGCTATACATTTATTGAGAGGTTTGATAGAGAAGTATAGAGAGAATAATGAGGATCTACATGTGATATTTATCGATTGAAAGGAAGCATATGGTAAAATTCTAGGAGAAGTATTATGGAGAGTTCTAGAAAAGAAATGGGTTCATAGTGCTTATATTCAAGTCATCAAGGATATGTATGTAGGAGTTGTTACTTCTGTTCGAACACAAGGTGGATTAACGAAGTATTTTCCTATTTAAGTTGGATTACATTAAGGATCAGCCTTAAGCCTATATATTTTAGCTTTAGTCATGGATGTTCTGACTAGACATTTGCAAAAGGTTGTGTCTTGGTGTATGCTTTTTGCTGATGATATTCTTCTTGTTGATAAGACTAGAGAGAAAGAGTTGAAGGTAAACTTCAATTATGGAGGTTAACCTTAGAGTCTAAAGATTTTTGTTTGAGTAGATCTAAAACCGAATATATGGAGTGTAATTTTAGTAGTAATAGATCTAGCGGGGGAATTGCGACTTTTAGTGATCAAGTCATTAATAAGAGTATGTGTTTTATATATCTTCGGTCTATTGTTCAGAGTGATGGTAAAACAAATGAGGATGTTATTAGTAGAATTCAAATTGGATGGTTGAAGTGGAGGAATGCATCGGGCTTGTTGTGTGATAGAAAAATTCCCCTCAAACTTAAGGGAAAATTCTATAAGATGGTGGTGAGACCTGCAATACTTTATGGTGCAGAATGATGGCCATTAAAAGGGAAGTGTAATATTAAATTAAGTGTTGCAGAGACGAGGATGCTCATTTGAATGAGTGGCTTTACTCTTAGAGACATGATATGGAACGCGCGTATGCGTGAAAAGGTTGTAATAACTCTAGTGGAAGATAAGATTAGAGAGAGTCACCTTAGATGGTTTGGACACATAAAACGGTTGGGCCTTCCGATGACCCGGTTAGGAGAGTAGATGTATTAGATTTAGCTTATGTTAAGAAAGGTAGAGATAGACCTAAAAGGACTTTGTTAGAAAAATATTAGAAATGACATTTCTTTATTAGATTTAAAGTAAATTTTGACTCTTAATCGAACATAATGGACAAAAATGATTAATGAAGCCAACCCGACGTAGTGAGATAAAGGCTTTTATTTTGTTGTTGTTGGATAGAAGTGTTTCATGGGAAATTTTTTCCTTTATTATTGTAGGCTTTCAATTATTCTTACTAATTTATTTTGATACATTTTGCTTGTTATTTCTTGCAACCATTCTTATTTTACTGGATTATTTGTTAATTTAATTTATAATTTTCATGTGTCAGATGGCAGCGCTCAAAAGCTGGGAGGCTCGGATCTGGAAGGAGAAAATTGAATCTGTGATTGACCAGGTTGCCATGAATTGAAGGGCCCTATTTTTTTTTTTTAGTTTTGAAGCTTTAGCAAGTCAATCCTGTTCATATTCTATATCAGTATTCCTTTTTTAAAACAGTACAGCACTTCGAAATATTTCTTTTTTGTCTTTTCTCTACTTGTCATCATTCTAATTATCAACCTTATCTCAACCATTTAAGGCCAGCTAGCCTCATGAGTCCGCAATTCTTGTTGAGTGCTGATTGAAATCTTTTATTGTCATCTCACAACTGTACTATATGAATATGATTGTTTTCTTTAACTGTGGGGAAATGATTATTAAATTTTGTAGAAAAAAAAGAAGAAACGAGCTGTAAATTCATTTCCCTTTGTCGATGCAAGATGTCTAGTAGCTGTGTCTAAAACTTTCTGTACACTACTATTTCATTTATGCATAAATTGAGAATTCCTTAGATATAAAGCTTCACTGCTTGTATGGCAGTTTCTGGATAGAATAACTGATGTCACTTCTGTTTTCAGCATAAAGATTTAAACACAGATAATGGAAGTATGCTACATGCTCCGTGTCTGGCCAAAGCTGGCATTAATGCTGATGGGAACGCTTCTTCATCTGACAGGGAAAGCCTGTAAGTAACTGCTCTTTAGTTAGTGAATAAACTATACCGCATATAAATAGCATATCTGATGGGGACATCAGCTCGTGGAAGGTTTATCAGAGACGTGGCCGCCGATCTACGGACACGATCGAGTCTTTGTATTTTTGAGCCATTTATGTTATTTTACTATTCATGCATTTTATTTTATTAGTGTCTTTATGTCGTTTCCGGTTGTACCTCTTTAATGGAAAGTGTCGTATGTGAGCCCAAAGGGCAAGAGTGTCTTTTATTTTCTTGATTCATTGTATCGGGCTATTTATAGCCTCTTCTTTCATCTTATGAAATTAATGAATGATTGATGAGAAATTTCAGCTTGCTTGAGCTTTGTGAGAACTTGAGAGTTCTAATGGAGAGAGTTCCCTAGGAGAGGGAGATTTGCGCAATACCCACCAACCTTGATAAGTGGGGTTCGTGGTTCTATTTCCCTTTGTTTCCTTTCCTCAGCTAGTCTCCCCAACTAGCCGCCCCGCCCCCCCCTCACATCCCTCACCCGAACCCCTATTCCCCCTTCCCAGTCCACGGCCAAGCTCCCACCCGAGCCCAAACCGCCGGCCATAGGCCTTAGCCGCCGGCCTCATCCAATCCCCTACTCCCTCTTGGTTTCCTAATGGGGTGTGAGTTGATTTGGGATAATTTGAATTTCAATCTTTTGAATTTGAATTTCAAAATCCTTCCTAAAATAATTCACCTATTTTAGGAAAGTTTCTATTTGAATCTAATTTGAAATTAAAATTTCAATTGGTTTTAAAATAAACCTTTCATAAATTCAAAACCTAAGTTAGGAAACTTTAATTGCCCTCATTAACTCCCTCCTTGGCCATACATGCCGCCGGCTCCATTAAATTGCCCCATTTGAATTATTTCCAAAAACCCAATGAACCCCTTGGAAATAGTTCAAATCCTCTTTAATTCTTTGGGCCGAAATTTCAAATACCCATATAATATACATCCTTATTTCTTCCCAATGATCAAGTCTTAAGATTGGAAAGAAATCTCCTATCTCTTCAGTATTGCTGTTGGCCTAGTCTCCCATACCCGTTCCCCTCTCTCTCTCTCTCTCTCTCCCAAATTCCCTCTCCATTGCTAACTCTCACCCTTACACAAAACTTGAAATTTTATTTCAGATTTCTGCCTTGGCTCTTTGCCCCTTTCAATGGCAAGAGAAACTTCTTTCTCTTCACTTGAATTCAAGGGCCCTACCAAGTGCTAAGAAGATTTACTTCAAGCATCCATGAATGGCGGATCCGACAACTGAATATGGTATAACTTGGGACGCAGACGGATTCACCGACATCCTTCGATCAACTTTCTTCGACATGAACCCGAAGATTGATCACACCGTCAAAGACTACTTGGAGCGGATCTTAGATACGTTAGTGGAAGCTATCGACGAACACTTCGAAGGCATCGAGTGGAGGATCTCCACCACTCCTTGACGAAGGTTTCCCTTCCTCCTTGCATCTTATCCCTGTTAGTCTAAGTTTTTCTTGGTTTGATTGCAGTCACGACAGACCCCTCTTCATTGCTCATCCTAAAGCTTAGTAAACGTAGGATTTGAGTGCACCTCTATGTTTTCTAATTCTCATAGGGATTACTTTGAAAGCTACTACTTGTCATTATATTGTTTTCTATATATTATGGAAGTTTTCAAAACTCTTAGCATGTGATTTAGCCTAAGCGGATGTAACCACTATTTGTTTTGGTTCATTGTTTTAACTCGCTAGTAGCTTTGCTCTAACATTATTCTAATCACAAGTTGTCCGAAATCCAAATGAGTTAAGAGCATTTCATTTACGTAGTCCTGCATCAATATCTGGTAATACTACCCAAATTTATGCATACAGGGCAAGTGCCGAGGATGAGGAAGTAACAAACCGCACAATGATTCGTAGGACAACAATTGGCAATGGTATGCAAGGATAACTTGTATGGTTTGATTAGTTTTATTTTCATTTTAAGTTTTTGTGGTGTGATATTGTCATGTTTTCGTGTTTTTCCCGCTTGCAGGCCCTCCTGAATCAATGCTTGATTCGACACGCCAGGGTGATTTGACACGACAGGGTGATTCGGTGTTATCAAATCAGAGTACTTCAGATGAAGTTTTTTCTAGAAAACATTGGCGCCTTGTCAGCTGCCAGAATGGAAAGATTTTTTCTTAATCTTTTGATGCTCTTATTTAAACAACAGAGGTTATATGCTTGTTATTATTTCTTCAAAAATATGCAGGTCTTCGCATTTGGGAAGAGCTTTCGGTAGCTGATTACCTTGTAATTGATGAAATCATTTGTTTTATTATGTTGACAATGATAGGAAGTTTTTTTTTTCTTTGAAGGATAATAATGATGTGGCAACTTAATCTGGTTGAATTTATCTTTTGATATATGTATTTTTATAGCCAAGAAGTTGTAGTAGAGCAATGAAAGCTAGTAGTGTGGTGGAGGCCACTTGTGAAGCAATATTTGAACTTGTGATGTGCATGGATGGAACTCGATTTGAGTAAGTTCCTTGATGTGCACTGGGATTTTCTCCCTTTTCTCTAAGTAATTTGATCCTATTATTCTGCCTTAATATTGTAGGTGGGACTCCAGCTTCCAATATGGTAGCTTAGTAGAGGAGGTAGATGGACATACTGCAATATTATATCATAGACTGCAGCTGGGCTGGCTTTCCACGTAACTTTCTTTCAAATATTAGCAAATTCTGTTGGTCCATCTTATATTTTCTTCTTCTACGCTGATTGTTGATTAGAGATCAAAATATGCGTGCACAGATATGCATGTTTTAAGTTTAACTAATGTTCTTTTTGGAACAATTTTTTCTTGATGTGCATTTTATCTTTTAAAGCGCATAAATGATATTAGTTGAAGCTGTTTTACTTCATGATTATCTACTCTTTGGAAATTTTTGTACTTTTGTCTCTTCCTCATTTTTTTGCCATAACTGTAATTTCTCAAAATTCAACAAATTCGGAAATTGATACCTATAAGCAACCTTCGGTGAATTGAGTTTAAGTTGTAATAAACTCATTTCTTGCAATGGCAGGGTTCGGCGTCCTAGTTTTTTGTTCCAACTTGGGCAGTAGAATATGAATTGGAGGTGGAGGTGTGAGATGAAAAGAAACGATGGCTTCCTGCTGTAGAAGATGGTGTTGTGGGTGGCTTGGAGTTATCTGATAAGCAGATTATCAAGTATGAACCATCTGTGATGGAAGCATCTGATCAGTATTTCGAAGCAGTATTAAGTTCTGATCCATCAAGGGGTTCCCAATTCGTGTTTAATGGTGTTAATGACTTGTGTGCTATTGATGTGATCTAAGTTGATTCGAATTTAAATTGATTTAAAACCTCCCATTTCTGTTTCAATCCCCTTGGATACCCCTAGTTTTTTACTTAGTTTAATTTCCAAAGTTAAAACTTTTGATGATTTAAATGTTAAACTAGATATTATGGAAGGACATAATAAGATTATATAAAATATCCAAGGCAAAAGATGATATGTATAGATTTAATCAAGTTGATGCATTAAACGCAAACTGAAAAAAAAAAATCATAGTTAAATATTAAGAAATCAAAAAAAGATTGAAAAATGCTACTTTACGAAATTATTAAATTAGAGTTCTAAGAAATAAATCTTTATGGAAGGGTGGGTTGAATAAAATAATGAGGTGTATTAGGGATTTAATTTAAAAAACTGGAGTTAAAACTAAAGAAGATGAATGAAGCTAGAACTATATATTCAAATGATATACCTATTGAGATTTAGGAGAGTTGTGGGTGATGTTTGAGTAGTTTGATTAATATATCTATTCAATGAATTTCAAAGTCTAAAAGAATGCTAAATAATCAGGGAATAAGAATTTTGACATCAATATTTCAGAGTATAGGAGATGTTACTAATTATGATTATTATATGAGAAATCAAATTTATATTTTATGTAATGAAGCATAAAGAGTAATGGAATAGTGTCTTACAAGAATAATGTTTGCACATGAGAATATACCATGTTTTATATTAAAAAAATCAAGTTTATTGGTCGTGACTGTAATTTAATGATGTCATCTTACAACAAAACTATCTAATCAAAGGGCTTTGATCATAATCCAAGTTTTAATAGTGTCTCATAGATTTGGTTCTTTACTTTTATGCGACATTATTAGACCTCAAAATTTGCCGTTTAGTATATTGGTTGGAGCATATGAGGGCAAATTGATTTCAGTGGCCCAATCTATTGCGTATGTTTTTTGATGCATTAGTACGGCATAGTTGTAAGTTTCTTGATGCACTTAAGTGATGCAATTGCATACTTGCATGGTTTTTGATGTTCTTACATGGTGCAATTGCATGTCCACTGGTTTGCTTGCACTGTGTAATTAGCAAATGGGTGGAAAAATGGTTATGGTGATTTGACACGTCCTGCACACTTTGTCAAAATAAACGTGCAACACATGACATGCAATAGTGTACCACTTTGCCTCATTTTGAAAGTTTTTGTTCATGGGGTGTACTGCTTGTTCATGGAATGTGCACACGCTCGTTTTTTAGTAATTTATGTGCATGTAATTTAGGACATTCGTGCACCTATGATGTGCAAGTGCAATTGGTTGATTATTAATCTTATATAGTAGTAATTTATGTGATTGCAACTGTTTGAGATGTTCTAACAGTTGTTCATGTGAATATGCCGTCATTGCATTTGATGTTAATTATTTTTCCCATTGTCTACTTGTAAGTGTGTTGTGGATATGGTTGTGAGTATTTATCATTAAATGCTTTCAATATTTCATTTTAAAATTTTAATTGATTGCCCTTTGCCTTTTGTCCCCTTGCTTACATGTGTTGTGGATCTAGTGTAGAATGTAAATTAGAATCTTAGTACATTTTTCACACTGCCCTTTTATGTTGACTTTTATAGTTGGATTTTAGTTAGGTGAGTCTCTCGGGAATTATTCTTCCATTTATAAATAAATAATCCCCTTAGTTCATTTTCATTCTTAATTCTTCTTAAATTTCTTGAGTGCTTGGGATAGTTCCAGAAGCGACCAAATTTTATTCACGTTGTTGATGAGTTGTTGAGTTCATTACAAGTCTACTGTAAGTCTTATATGTCCAATTTAATGTTCAATTGTGTTCTTATCTTATACCTATGATCTCTATTTTCCCCAATTTTAATTTTAGTTTAATTTATTTTAATATTGAATTTATGTCAAAGGTCCTTTGATGTTGTTCTATTTGGGTCTCTTGTCAATGCAAATTTTGGCAATATCCTGTTGTCTTCAGGCCTTCTCATCATGCCAAAAAAGGTGTGTATGATAAACATCGTAAGACACTATGGTTGGGGGTTTTGTATCGCACTATGCCAAGAATAGTATATATGAGTTTTTGTGCACTTGGTTGAAATTTTCTGTTTCCCTATCGTGTCAAGAAAGATATGGACATATATTTAAAATTTTCCCATTGTGCTAAGAAAAATGCATAGGGCTTACCTATTATGATGTGAATGTTGTCTACGAGCATCCCCCTATCGTGCCATGAAACATGTCTACTAGTTTTGCTTGTTGCTTCTAGCGTGTCACATTCGATATTTTGAAAATTTTAAGTGTTTGCAAGCTTGTACCATTGCGCACATAGCAATGACAAGAAAATAATGTCGAGGGATTTGCGAGTATGCATCAAAATTTATATTTTTTTAATTTTGATTTTTTTCTTTTTTTTACTCTTTCTTTTTCACTTTTTTTTTCCTCTCTCATTCTAGAGAAAGAAAGGGATGAGCACAATGGGAGGTGAGAGAAAGATGATGACAGATCGAGGGTGAAGTGGAGGGAGGAGAAGTTTCTCTCTATTTAGAGAGAGAAAGAAGGAGAGTAGAGAGAAAGTGAGAGAGATAGCAAGAGGGGAAGATGAGAGCGGAGGAGAAAGAAAGAGAAGGAGAAAGATAGAGGGAGAAAGTGGCAGAGAAAGTAAAAGAGAGAGGAGGGAGAAAGAGAGTGAAAAAGAAAGGGGCTTTTGGGCTCAGGTTATAACAGTGGCGACGATGGTGATAGTTGGTTGAGCAATTAGGGATGCAAGTTCGAGTGATGGCTAGCTAGCATGTGGTTGGGGAAGGCAGAGGAGTTAGTTGGGTTATGTTGGCCTGGATTGGGTTGTGCAAGCTGAGGAAGTGGCTAGGGTAGTTGGCTCGTGAGTTTGGGTGGAGTTGGTTGGAAGAGAAGGAAGAATGGAGGGAGGAGAGAGAGAGAGAGAGAGAGTATGAATTCTTTTTTTTTTTTTACTGTATGATATTTTTTTTGTCCTTAAGTCAACAGTAGGGTTTTAATTGAATTGTGAGAATGCATATGATCTAGTATCTGACATCATCTAAAGCGCTAAGCTTCCTTAAGGCAATGTGGCTATCTAAGGCCCGAGATGCTGGGGTTGCTTAGGTGAAGTAAAACGTTGAAGCTATTTCAATTAAAATCCACATTTTATTTATGAAGTCTTAGAAGTTAATACAAGAATGATTATTATATTAAATTATGTACTGTTATTAGAAAAATAATTGCCAGCACTATGTATTGATGTGCGCATTATTTTTCTTCTCTTTGAGTGAGCATCCAGTACATTTTTTTAGGAAAAAGGATTGTAGCTAATTGAGTATGATAACTTGCATGTAATTCTGATATAATCAGACCTCTTGCATTTATAGTTAACTTTTACTCCTTTGAAATATTACATGCTTTGCGTGCAATCTTAAAATTGATAAAAGAAAGGATCTGGTTGATAAAATTATTGGTCTGCCAAAATCTCCTTTTTTAGCTGTGAATTGGAAACCATAGCAATATAGATTTATTCTTCTCTAATAAACTCTCCAATTTCCTGCAACTCCTGAATGTGTTTCTCCGTTTGCTGTACATTAATTTGAAGTGCATTTTCAGCTTAAACTTTTTAGCTGAATATTTTCTTAAGTTACAACTTTGATGGATAACTTTTAGGCATATGGTTCTATGATTGTGGTTGGAGATTGCATCTCTTGAATGGAGCTGGAATTGACATTTGAAAGAAGATGACAGGGTGGTCAAGATGTATGATGATTTGTGATATTCAGAAGTGAAGGAGCTGAAGAATTTGTTATGGTTTATAGAAGCAGAATATATACATGCTTGATCATGATGCTTTCCTACTATTCAAAATTTTATTTTGCAGGTGGGGCTAATGCTAAATAAGCTTACGTGCATAACATGCAGATTTAATCATGTGGTTCAAGAGTTGGAAAAATATTTCCTCCCACATTAGCGACTTGATTCTGGAGTATTGAACCTTTTTCAGTATATAGGAACAACGATGGAAAGCCACTTTAGCATAAAGAAATCGTAATACTTAGATATAAAAATTGATCTGCCAGAATATAGAAGTAAAAGAATGGGTACGGCAGCATTAGCAATGTCAGAAAGCTTATACCTAGTTTTCCACTAGCAAGGCATTTTGCATGTAAAGGATTCTATGAGGCTCCAATTTAATAATTACTTTAAAATATAAAGTAGCTAACAAATAGGAATTAGGAGAATACAAGGGAGTTGTCATGGAGGATTTTTGCATTTGGCTTTAGTTTATAAGCAAGGGACTTCCTTGAACATATAAATGGAGGCAAAGTTACTATTTCATTGGAGTAAAATTTTTAAACTATAGCTTGCTCGTTCGCTCGTCATATTTATGTATGTATGCTTTACAAATCAACCATTAGAGAAAATTGGAAGAATGTTCATTGTACAAAATCAATGATTCGTAGTAGTATCACTTGTGTCTTCTTTAATTTTAAAGATACAATCACATTTAGAAACAAGGGATGTTGGTTTATTTTTAAAGGTACTCATTACGTTCTATCTTGTTATTCACTTTACTTCTCTACCATAATATGATTGTTCTCCTACATTTCAAAATGATAGTTGCTGTACCGGATATCTTAAACATGATGGCAATAATTATGCTGGGCTGAACTGACTTATTTTGTAGGCTTTTGTGGCCACGTGATCTGTGCTATGAGCGTTATTGGAGACGTAATGATGATGGAAGCTATGGTGAGACTTTCAGTTGGTTTACCTCTTCCATTTTCTCCCTTTGGCACATCCATCTAGTGTAAATGCTCTGTTGCTCGTTTATGCAGTTGTGCTTTTTCGGTCTATGGAGCATCCAAATTGCAGTGCACAACCAGGATTTGTCAGGGCCCATATTGAGAGTACCTTTCATTTTCCGCTCCATAATCTGATGTTAAGGGCATTGAGCAAAATTAAGATGTCCTTGAAACTGTAATTTGTAATAATACCTACAAATGCTTAGCTTCTCCTTTGTGTGTAGGTGGTGGATTCAAGATTTCTCCTCTAAAATCCCGTGATGGGAGAACTCGAACAGAAGTTGAACATCTCCTTCAAATTGATTTAAAAGGATGGGGTGTTGGTTATTTTCCATCATTTCAGCAACTTTGTTTGATTCAGATGTTGAACAGTGTAGCTGGTGCTCCTCTTCTTCACTAGTAGCTCAATTTGGTAGTTTAAACTTATAATATAATTAATCAAAAACTACAATTGTGGTCTTTAGCATGATTATTTTAATTTTTTTTTAATTTACTTTTGTTACTTCTAAGTCGCTCAAGTACCTTCAATACTCTAATTCTTAGAAGGATGTTTATTTTTCTGCGCCTTAGCAGTAGATGTATTTGTTCGTGAACGTCATAATGATTACTCTTTTTTTCATTTCAAATTTTGTTCCTTCTTCCGCAGGTTTGCGTGAATGGTTTGCCCAAGCGGATGAAACCCACACAGTTCCAAATATGCCAGTTATGATGAGCATATCTTCAGGTTCAGTTTCTTCCAAGATGGGAGGGGAAAGCCATGATAACTTTAATCAGTCAATTTCTTTGGATGAAGAATCAGATGAGTATGAAGATTGCCTGACTCTGGAACCTGAAGAAATGGTTGGTAGACTTCTTATATGTGTAATGCATATTTTTTTTCTTCAAATCCTATCTGCATGAGTGAAACTTTATATCTGCATGAGTGAAAATTTATACCTTGCTTTTGGTAGATGGACTCTGTCGATGCTGAGAATGTTATGAAGCAACCAGGTTCGTGAGATATCCTGATGTGGTTATGCCATTAGGCAGAAGCACTTGAAAGAATGTCTATAATGCGATTATTTCGATGATATGTCCAGATGAGGATCCATTGGATCAGCTTGATTTGTCATCCTTTTCTGGCAATTTACGACATGATGATCGTGATAATATCCGAGATTGTTGGAGAATGCTTGATGGAAACAACTTCAAAGTCCGTAGCAAGACGTTCTGTTATGACAAAACAAAGGTCATTAATAACCATATTGAATAAAATTGTTGTTTTTTGGTCTTGAGCTTAGAAGTGCCTTTTACAGCTTCTTTTGATCATGGAATTTGTTGTCTTTTAGGTACCTGCAGGCAAGCCTTTTATGAAGCTTGTAGCAATTGATTGGTTCAAGGATGTGAAAAGGATGGACCATGTTGCGAGGAGACAAGGCTGTGCGGTTCAGGTAAGCTGAATACTAGTTCGATCTGTTTTCTGAAATCTAGTGTTTTCATATTTTTTGTTATGAAATATGATAGTGACCACATACTTCTTGAATGTAATTTATTATTATTTTAGATGGTTTTGAAATTGATTTGCTAGCTGCGGATTGAAATTCTTTTAGGGGTTGTTGTTGAAGAATTTTGTTATCCTCAAACGGATTGCACACTTTATGATTGAGTACGACATAAAAAAATGATGATATATTACCCCGAAGGATAAAAATATCATTTTTTTATGGACTTAATGATAAAATTTATAATTTTAAACAGAGATTCCCCATTCAATGTTTGGTTGAATGAGGTTTATTTATTTGTGGTACAGACGTCCCATAGGGGCAAACCCCTATGGTTAATTACATCTCAAGCTTTGGTGCTTGAGAATACTTTTGATTAAACTAGTGGTTTTCTTTTCTTTTGGGAATCATTTAGATATTGACTAAATTTTGATTTTTTTTTTTAATGAATCCACGAAATTTTTGTTTACAGATTTTGGCCTTTAGGAATTTTAAGGGGTGAAAGGATCAACTTATAATCATATTTCTTAGAATGAGGGCCAAAGGAAAGAGGTGTAGGAGTACTTGATTATGAGGGAAACTCAGAGGTACTCAAACTATCCTATGTTGAGTTTTATATTTTAGAAATCTAATTTTTGTTTAAGTTGATATTTTCATTAGAAAGTTGAAGCTTACATTCCAACAACATATGTTGGAGGAATTGCTCGGAAATTGAAGACTTGCATGATGATTGGAATCGACCATTGCCTTAGATCTTAAAATTAAGGTGAGGACTACCGAGAGGTAGTGCCTCGAATCTAAGTATAACAAAATGTAAAATAGACTTATAAGCTACATCTCACATGAGCATAGCCAGCCTGACCCCTTGATTTATTGTCATGCCTAGAAAGGACTACCAACTTGACCCTTCTAACCGTTTTTAAAACCATATTCTTGGTCTCAATGCACATGAAGAGTGGAAGGCTGTTTTATTTAGAAAGTAGGGCTTATAGCTTGGTTTTGAGTCCAAGATGCCTATGTATGCAGGGTATGCAGATGCTGACCAACGTTTTAAAAGGCAAAATTAAGAATCGAGGCGTTTTGGCTACGCAAGGCGAGGCGTAAGCCTCGAGGCGGATCAGGGCGTAAGCCTAAAAAATGATAAAAATAAAGTAATTTAAAATTATAAAATAATGACAAAAAATAATAAAATATTATATCAATTGTGAATTTGATGATTTGTTCTAAGATAATATTAGAATATTATTGGAAAAGAAAATTTAAAATAAACTCACTTAATAATAAAACATCCCATTATGATCAAGACCCAATACAGACTCATCATCACTTTGATTGTCTTCAAAAGAATCTTCATAATTAATGTCGAAGTCATCCTCAAACTCTTCTTCATCTATAATATTTTTTCTTTTATCCCCTATATCTGTTATTATTTCATTAGCTCTAGAATGAAACAATAATAACATAAAAATAATTCATTATATTTAAGAATACCTTTGAATTTTTTTGAAGCTCCAATCTCACTTTGTTTCTTTCTTTCATATACATGAGTAGTTTCATTATTTTCATTGACATGAGTTTCTCTTTCTGCTTCAACTATCAGCAACATTAACATTCTTAAGAGTAACCCATTCATCATCAGATTGTAAATCATCAACAAGTAAATGATCAATTTCATTATCAATTCTTCCTTGCTTCTGTAATTTGAGATGCCTATCTTTCAATTTTTTGTTAAACATAATATAAACTAGTTTGTACATTTGATCTATCTCCAATCGATTTCTTCTCTTAGTATGAATTTGATTGAAGATGCTCTAATTACGCTCGCATGCAGAAGCCGAACATGTTTGATGAAAAACTTTAACTGCAAAAGCTTTCAATTCAGGAACATCATCTCCAAACTGACTCCACCAACGTTCTACATAAAAATGAATAATATTTTATGAATATTGATTGAATTAGAAGACTTGAATATAAATATATAAATTTTAAACATAATAAGAGATCATCTTTTGTAGTATGCTTGTGCTGCTCTAAATTCAAATATTCTCTTCTTTAAATGAAATTTCTCAAGTTGATCATTCACTTTGAGATAGTCTTCTTCAGAAATGAGTCTGTCCATACATGCATACAAACCAGTTTTCACCTCTTTATCAACATGAAAGTCTTTATCATAATGAAATTGAGGATTTAAATAATATGCAACAGCATGTAAGTATTGGTGTAATTGATGATCCCATTTTTCTTCTATAATATCGCATATTTCTTTGTAGGTACTTTCTTGACCTCCCAAATCTTTTGCAATGTCTTCTTTAGCCCTATTCATTGCTTTATAAATAAATCCCATAGCCGAGGTCCTCTCACCATCAACCATATTAAGCATCTTAACTAATAGTGTTGCTGTCTTTAAAGCATAATTTGTAATGCGCCAAAATGAATCATCTTTCATAACAATTTTTTTACCTGTTTTCCTTCTTGTTTTTTTGCATATAAACTTTTATCCTATTCTTTAGAAATAAACATAGCTTCCAAAGGTTGCCTTAACTCCTTGAATCTCTGCAATGTTAAATATGTAGTAGTAAATCTCGTAACAGTATGTCTAATAATTTCCTTATTAGTGAATTTTCTCATCAAATTGAGTACACAAGAATGATTGTATATGAAGTTACTAACGAATTTGGCCTTCAATAAGGCTGATTTATGCTGAGGCAGCTGTCCCAACCTCTCAAATATTAAATTAATGCAATGTGCAGCACAAGAAGTCCAATAAAGGTTAGGCCTCTTCTTTATTAATATTCTCTCTGCAGCTTTATATGCACTTGTATTATCAATAACAACTTGTACTACTAAAGCATCACCCAGTTCCTCAATAACTTCATCCAACATTTCAAACAATAATTGTGCATCCTTTACAAAACTTGAAGCATCCACTGATTTAAAAAAAGCTATTTCATATGGATTGTTGACCAAGATATTAATAATAATTCTATGTCGAATATCTGACCAACCATCTGACATTATTGTGACTTTTGTCTCAATCCAAGTCTTCTTAATATCATCCACTATTTTTGAAGTTATCTTTATCTCCTCATTCAACATTCAAGTTCTTAGTTCATACATGCTTGGAAGTTATAATCCTTTTCCATAACTTCCAACAGATCGTAACATATTGATTCATGACGGACTCCTAACAATATTAAATGGAATCCCTTTTTCATAGATGAATCTGGCGATATCCAAACAAACCCTGTTCCTGAGTTCTTTTGTAGCAGTAGGAGGCTGAAGATCCTGAGTGTTTATGTTATCATCGTCATCAATATTTATCATAAATCTATTCATGGGACCCTGAGTGTCACGACCCAACCCGACCGGAACGAATCTTTTCGCGTCGGGCCGCAACGGATGTTAAAAATTCAAGATTTAGTTTTGGAATTTGTTTCAGACATTCTTCCAAGTTTCAGACATACAGAACAGAAAACACAGATTTACTATAACTTCTAAATATATAGAACAGTTCATCTATCATTTTTTTTTCTTTCATCAAAATAATCATGTAAAATACAGTGCATGGCTACCGACAGACAGAATAGAATAGAAAAGCCATGACTGTATAAAAATCAAAAGTACAAAATACTTAATCATTGATCAGACACAAAACTGTTATTTTAAGACTTCCTTCACTTTCCCAAAACCTGAAAACCACGCAGAAAATAAGGATGAGCTAACAGCTCAGCAAGACTACAATCGCCAATCAAAATCTCCATAAATTTACAACCAATAATACATCAGAATGGTAGCCGTACAGAAATCAGATAATCGTACATAAATCATAGAACATACAGAACAGATACTTGATCAAACAGAAATCAAACCACTGAACAGAACAGAAGAACTGAATTCACCTTACATAACAGAATAATCAAGTCAATTTTACAGAACAGACAGAATTGTACAGAACAAACAGAAGCGTACAGAACAGATTTCAAATCAGATAAAATCACATTTCACACATCAGAATCATATATCAAATATCCCTGACCCAGACAGAATCTCAACGGATTCTGGCCCATTATGCCTCCCTTCCCTGACACAGACAGAATCTCAACAGATTTTGACCCCTTATGCCTCTCTTTGTGCTTATAGCACCAGAACAGAACAGATATACAAAATTTTCAGAACAAACTTGTTTTCTTTTCAGATTTCCCTGACACAGACATAATCTCAAAAGATTCTGGCCCCTTATAACTCCCTTCTGATATCACAGCACATCAAACCATTCAATTCAGAAAATCAGATTTTGTTAGAAAAATCGTTAGCGGCATAACGGAATTTACACAGAATTCACAGATTCAGAAATTTGTCAATTTACCACAGATAATACAAAACATCATTGTAAGACTTTCAATGTACTGAAGCAACATTTTTCAACATCCTGATAATTCGTAGTTCGATTAAAACGCCACAGAAATTCAAATACCCTGTAAAAATCTTCCAGAAAATATTCAAAACGTGCACAAATATCATCTCAGAAACATACCAAAAGTTACGCGGTAAAAAGTTTTTCAGTGCGAAACGAAACCAAATATTCGCTAACGGAAATATAATCCGAGACATAAAAGTAGCCAAAATTCTCGTTTTTGAAAATTGAGAAAGGCGGAATATGCCTTACTTCGAGTCGGTCAACTTTTCCAACTACAGCGACAGACGAAAACGGACCGAAGTCGCCCAAAAATTACTTTTCTTCCTTTTTCCTTCGACTTTCTCTCTCTTGGCTTTTTCTCTCTTCAAAAAGATCTCATTTTCATATATATCCATGCAGATCGTCCTGGACGATCCAAAATTGTCCTGGGACGATTTGCCCTCTGGACGAATTTCGTTCAGACGAAACAGTTATCGTTCCTGGACGAGTTGTTCTCTGAACAAATTTCGTACAGACGAACCCTACTTTGTCATGGGATGAACTTCTCTGTCACCTGATTTTGAATTGATCGTCTCGGACAAACTTGAATGGAAAAACTTCGTCCGGACGAACCTGGAAGGAAAAATGGCTTTCACAATCTCCCCACCTTCAGAAAAATGGCGTCCTCGACATTTCCAAAACAAAACTGAGTCAGAACAGATGCGGATATAACTGTCTCATATCCGACTCCTCCCAAGTAGCTTCTCGTGCTATTCTGTGTTGCCACTAAATCTTAACCAAAGGAATCTGTTTACTTCTTAATTTGCGCACATCATAAGCCAAAATCTTTTCAGGCTCTTCCTTGTATTGCAGATTCTTCTGAATCTTCACATCATCAGCAGACAATTTCTTTTCAGAATCAGACATCCATTTTCTCAACGAGGATACGTAAAACACATTATGTATATCAGACATCTGATCAGATAATAACAATCTATAAGTAGTTTTTCCAATCCTTTCAATGATCTCAAAAGGTTCGACATACCTTGGATTGAGTTTACTTACTCTTCCAAATCTGCTGACGCCTTTCATCGGACTGACTTTGACATAGACAAAGTCACCAACCTGAAATTCTACAAATATGTGCTTCTGATTATAATACTTCTATTGCCTGTCCTGTGCAGCTTTCAATCTTTCTTTAATCAGATTGATTTTCTTAACAGTTTCATTCACAAAAGTTACATCCATTTCTTATCTATCTCCCACCTCTGTCAGAGTCAAAGAAGTTCTACACTTTCTGCCGTATAGAACTTCATAAGGTGCCATACCAATACTTGACTGATAACTATTATTATAAGAAAATTCTATCAAAGGGATATGATCCTCTCAACTGCCTCCAAAATCCAAAACACATAACCTCAGAAGATCTTCCAGTACTTGAATAATCCTCTCAGACTGTCCATCAGTATGCGGATGAAAAGCCATACTGAAATGTAACTTTGTACCCAAGCCTTGCTGAATACCTCTCCAAAGTCTGGAAGTAAATCATCCATCTCTATCAGATAAAATCACTTTTGGCATGCCACGCAATCTTATAATTTCTTTCACATATACCTGAGCTAACTTATCCACCAGATCCGTCTGTCTGATAGGAAGAAAATGTGCAGATTTCGTCAATCGATCAACAATCAACCAAATTGCATAATGTCCTTGCCTTGATTGAGGAAAACCCATGGCAAAATCCATCGTTATCTCCTCCCACTTTCACTTAGGGATAAACAACGACTGTAAAAGACCGCCTGGTCGCTGATGCTCTGCCTTCACTAACCAACAGGCTTCGCATTTCGAAACAAACTCCGCTATATCCTTTTTCATTCCAGGCCACCAAAATAAACTCTTCATATCTCCGTACATTTTACCACTTTCTGGATGAATAGTATAGCCTGAATGATGAGATTCGTGCAGAATCGCTTTCCTTAGATCTCCAACCATAGGAACCCACAATATATTATTACAGAAAATAATACCAGAATCAGAAATTCGTAGTTCAGGTTTCTTATCAATTTCGATCTGACCAATCAACTTCAAATAGTCAGCGTCTGACTTTTGAGCTTCATGAATCCTCTCTTCCAAAGAAGGAACATTCATCTGAGTCAACACATCAGAATCTGAACTAGTAGAAGAAATCAGCTCCAACTGTAATCTTTTTATATCTCGTATCAGATACTCATCAGAAGTGAGCTGAATACCTGATAATCCAGAAGACTTCCGGCTCAGAGCGTCTGCTACCACATTGGCCTTACCAGGATGATATTGAATCGTCAGATCATAATCATTGATCAACTCGAGCAATCTTCTTTGCCTCAGATTCAGATCCTTCTGAGTGAATATGTACTTCAAACTCTTATGATCCGTAAAGATCTCACACTTGACGCCAAACAAGTAGTGACGCCAAATCTTCAAAGCAATTACAACTGCAGCCAATTCCAAATCATGTGTCGGGTCATTTCTTTCATGTGGTTTCAATTGTCTTGAAGCATAAGCTATTACCTGATCATGCTGTATCAGAACACAATCCAATACTTTCAGTGAAGCATCACTGAAGACCTGAAATCCTTCCGTACCTGACGGAGCACTGGAGCAGAAGTCAAACAATCCTTCAATTTCTGAAAACTAGCTTCACACTCCGGTGACCAAATAAAAGCTACTGATTTCTGAGTCAGTCTCGTCAGAGGTGCAGAAATCTGAGAAAATCCCTTCATAAACTTTCTATAATATCCGGCCATACCCAAGAAACTACGTATCTCAAATACCGTAGTTGGCCTTGGCCAATTTGCAACATCTTGAATTTTCTGGGGATCAACATAAATACATTCGCTGCTCACCATATGACCCAGAAAAGAAATGCTCTTCAGCCAGAATTCACATTTGGAGAATTTAACATACAACTAATGCTGCCTCGAAGTCTCTAACACCCTCCTCAAATGTCTGGCATGATCTTCCTCAGAAGAAGAATATACCCGAATCATAAACTAATCCAGGTACTCCTTGAACACTCGGTTCATCAGATCCATAAAAACAAAAGATGCATTGGTTACCCTAAATGGCATAACCAAAAACTCGTAGTGCCCGTACCGAGTACTGAAAGCTATCTTCATCACATCATCTTCCTTTACCTTCACTTGATAGTATCCAGATCTCAAATCAATCTTCGAGAATACAGAAGATCTAGCCAGCTGCTCAAACAAATCATCAATCCGTGACAACGGATACTTATTCTTGATAGTGAGCTTATTCAGATCTCTATAGTCAACACACCTACACATTGTCCCGTCCTTCTTCTTCACAAACAGAACAGGTGCTCCCCAAGGAGAAACACTAAGACGAACAAATCCTCTATCCACCAACTCCTAGAGCTGAGCTTTCAACTCTGAAAGTTCCTTCGGTGCCATCCTTTACGGAGCCTTAGATATCAGAGCTGTACCCGGAAATACATCAATACAGAACTCAACATCTCTATCCGGAGGTAACCCAGCCAACTCCTTAGGAAATACATCTGAAAAATCTCGTACGACCGGGATATCAGAAATAGAACCCGAATCTACATTCATATCCCGTACTGATGCCAAAAACGCCGAACAGCCCTTCTTCCACATTCTTCTAACTTCCAACACAGAAATCAAATAGGATAAAACTTATCTTAACTCTTGAAATACACATCTTTCTCTATCCACAAACAAGCTAACTTGTTTCTTCAAACAGTCAATCTGAACCTCATACAGATTCAGCCAATCCATATCCAAAATCACATCATATGAAGAAATCGACAACAAGATCAAACACAATTTTCACTTCTTGCCAGAAATATCAATCTCATAGAAATAAAACTTCCGAGCAATCAATTTATTCCCAGCCGGCAAAAGAACAGAAAGAGAAACCGGTAGCGTAACAGATTTCAGATGCAAAGCATCAAAACAACGCTCAGAAATAAACGAGTGGTTGGCTCCAGAATCAAACAAAACACGACAGGGGTGTTCGGAAATGAAAATCGTACCTGTCACCACATCCGGAGCATCTCGAGCCTCTTGCTGATTCAACTATACACACGTGGCTGAACTGGAGCTGGAGCTACAGAACTACCAGATTCCCTCTGATCACCACTAGCTGGTCTCCTCGCCACAGAACCCGAACCACCAGTTCTACCAAATGATCCCTCAGGAATAGTACGTGGAGGAACTGTCCTCGGTCTTCCTGTAGGTCTAACAAAACTATCTGATCTGGACTCAAACGATCACATCTGGCCTGTGGATACTCTGCAATCCGATGTCCTGGCTGACCACTTCTAAAACACTGACCAGTCATCCTATAGCACTGGCTAAAATGTCGTCGTCCACAAGTTTGGCACACAGGTGCCCCACTAATTGAACCAGAACTAGTCACACTGTCACTACCAGAAACTGTAGTGGATCCCGACTGTCCACTCCTCTTGGAGTCTCCAGCTGCAAATCTCTTCTTTCCAGAAAACCCACTACCAGGAGCATCCCCACTGAATCTCTTCCTACTAGCAGTCCACCGCTACTGAGTAGCAATCAGATCATTCTCTATCAGACGAGCTCTCTCAACAAGCTCAAAGAAATCAGAAATATGAAATGATACCAGGGGCTACCTCAGACTATCTCGTAGTCCTCTCAGAAATCTATAGCACTTCTCAGTAGAAGTACTCACCAGCTGCGGAGCATATCGGGCTGAAGTAGTAAACTCTGCCTTGTACTGCAAAACTGTCCTGCTCCCCCGAACCAACCTTAGAAAATTCTCCTGCATTTGCTGTCTTACAGAAGGAGGTATAAACCACGATCGAAATACTTCAAAAAATTCTTCCCAAGTAATCAGAGAATTCAATTTACCTCGGAATTTCTCCTCATGCTGGCCCATCCACCAGCGCTCAGCTTCACCATCTAACAGAAAGACTCCTAACGGTACCTTTCTGTCCGGAGGATATTGCATACCGTCGAATGTCTTCTCCAACCTTCTCAACCAACCCTCAGCTGCTCTGGGCTCAACAGTGCTCTCAAATCTCGGAGGCTTCAATCTCAGAAATATTTGTAGATGTCTATCTACATCTTCAAATCGAACAGTAAATGCTCTATTCTGAGTCTCACTCATCATTTGAACAACCAATATAGGAAACTGTGAAACTGTATCAGAACTAATCACTAGGGCAGAACTATTCACAGGAGCTGCTTGACTAACACTCTGCCCATCAGTCATATCTGGGTCTGGAAGATCTATAATCACACAGAAAACTATGCACATAAAATAAAAGAATAAAAATCCAAACAAATCAGAACGACTCCGACAGACTCACAGATCAATTCCTATAGCTCTGTCTTACAATCCAAATTCCAAAGCCATTGCTCTGATACCACTAAAGATTTGTCACGACCCAACCCGACCGGAACGAATCCTTTCGCGTCGGGCCGCGACGGATGTTGAAAATCCAGGATCTAGTTTTGGAATTTGTTTCAAACATTCTTTCAAGTTTCAAACATACAGAACAGAAAACATAGAGCCACTTTAACTTCCAAATATATAGAACAGTTCATCTATCATTTTTTTCTCTCTTTCATCAAAATAATCATGTACAATACAGTGCATGGCTATCGATAGACAGAACAGAACAAAAAAGTCATGACTGTACAAAAATCAAAAGTACAAAATACCTAATCACTGATCAGACACAAAACTGCTAGTCCAAGACTTCTTTCACTTTCCCAGAACCTGAAAACCACACAAAAAACAAGGATGAGCTAACAACTCAGCAAGACTACAATCGCCAATCAAAATCTCTAGAAATTTACAACAAAAAATATATCAGAATAGTAGCCGTACAGAAATCAGATAATGGTACAGAAATCGTAGAACAGACATAACAGATACTTGATCAAACAGAAATCAAATCACTAAACAGAACAGAAGAACTGGATTCAGCTTACATAACAGAATAATCAAGTCAATTTTACAGAACAGACAGAATCGTACAGAACAAATAGAAGCGTACAGAACAGATTTCAAATCAGATAAAATCACATTTCACACATCAGAATCAGATATCCCTGATCCAGACAGAATCTCAACGGATTCTTGCCCCTTATGCCTTCCTTCCCTGACATAGACAAAATCTCAATGGATTCTGACCTCTTATGCCTCTCTTTGTGCTTATAGCACCAGAACAGAACAGATATACAGAATTTTCAAAACAGAACTTATTTTCTTTTCAGATTTCTCTCACACAGACAGAATCTCAAAGGATTCTGGCCCCTTATAACTCCTTTCTGATATCACATCACATCAAAGCATTCAATTTAGAAAATCAGATTTCGTTAGAAAAATTGTCAGCGGCATAATGAAATTTACATAGAATTCACATATTCAGAAATTTACAAATTTACCACAGATAATACAAAACATCATTATAAGACTTTCATTATACTGAAGCAACATTTTTCAACATCCTGATAATTCGTAGCTCGATTAAAACGCCGTAGAAATTCAAATACCCGAAAAAAATCTTTCAAAAAATATTCAAAACGTGCACAAATATCATCTCAGAAACATACCAAAAGTTACGTTGTAAAAAGTTCATCAGTGCGAAATGATACCAAATATTCGCTAACGAAAATAAAATTCGAGACAGAAAAGTCGTCAAAATTCTTGTTTCTGAAAATTGAGAAAGACGGAATGTGCCTTACCTCGAGTCGGTCAACTTTTCCAACTACAGCGACGGAGGAAAACGGACCGAAGTTGCCCAAAAATTACTTTTCTTCCTTTTTTCCTTCGACTTTCTCTCTCCTAGCTTTTTCTCTATTCAAAAAGATCTCATTTCCATATATATCCATGCAGATCGTCCTGGACGATCCAAAATCGTCCTGGGACGATTTGCCCACTGGACGAATTTCATTCAGATGAAATAGTTATCGTTCCAGGACGAGTTGCTCTCTGGACAATTTCGTACGGACGAACCCTACTTCGTCCTGGGACGAACTTCTCTGTCACCTGATTTTGAACCGATCGTCCCAGACGAATCTGGAAGGAAAAACTTCGTCCGGACGAACCTGGAAGGAAAAATGACTTTCACACTGAGTGCCTCGGTTAGAAGAAACTTGATGGCTTCCACTACTGGAACCTTCATGCTGTGATCCATAGTAAGAAGAGTTTCCTATCATCTCTTCCATATTTCTTTGTGTGACCTCCTTTGTGGTGCCAAACTTCTTTAAATAATATGTACATTCCTTTTTCACCTCATTAGGTACTTTTGCACATGGTCCCACATTGACATGAGTGCAGGCTAGATGATCCTTCAACCTCTTGACGCCACCAGTTATGCGTTTCTCTCAAAAATTACATTTCATGTAAACATATGCCATCTTTGCACCTTCGCCTGACACTTTAACTTGAGTTTCATATTTTCATGTAGGATCTTTCCTTCTTGTGTCACTAGTCATGCTAATAATTTATAAAAATAAATAATCACAACATAAAATCAACAATAGGACATATTTTTAATAATTATTTGTACTATCAATAATAAGACAATATGAATACAATAATATATCGGTCTGCCGGGAGTCCAAGGGGGCGCTAGCCCCTGACGGGTTCGACCTGCCTGGTCAGGTTGCGAGGTCAAGGGCAGCACCTCTATGGGTGTTTTCGGGGGCAGCGCCCCCGGAACAAAATTTTATTGTAAAAGTAATTTTGAAATTCGTAAGTTATTTGTATGAAAAGATACTGAGCATGTACCTAACTGTACCGAGCTAATAATGCTCGGTACCGAGCGGTACTGGCTTGGTACCGAGCATGTATCGCTCAGTACTGAGCATATACTTGCTTGGTACCGAGCGGTACTGGCTCAATACCGAGCATATACCTAGTGGTACCGAGTATATTCTTACTCGGTATTGGCTCGGTACTGAGCATGTACCTGCTCAGTACCGAGCATGTACTGAGCCGTACCGAGCATGTACCTGCTCAGTACCGAGCATGTACCTGCTCAGTACCGAGCATGTACCTGCTCAGTACCGAGCATGTACCTGCTCAGTACCGAGCATGTACTGAGCGGACGAATGAAAGAAAGCTGAATCAGGAGTTATTCAAGCTTTCGTTTCTACACGTCAAAGTCAAGGCCCACAACACCGCTCACCTGCTCTTCCGACCTAATCGAGGTCTGAACGTTTCCTGCACTCACAACTTCGGCTTTGTTTCCTGGTTTCGAAACTGTTATTACTTTTGGCTTCGTTTCCTGCGTCGTCTCCTTCCGACTTCATCTCCTACACTCACGGCTTCGTCTCTTTCCCTCACTGCTTCGCCTCTAGTTCGCCTTTCAATTCTCACAGGAAGCCCTAATCCTTTATGTGAATACGTGAATAGAATCGGCTGCGTCGTATTTATATATTTACCAAAGAAAAAATTTCGAGGCGGTGTCTCGTACTGCCTCAAGGCTTTACGCTCTGATGCGTACACCTCGTGCGAAAAAATCGTAGGCTTCGCTGGATGGTTCATGGCGTAAGCCCCGATACGCATGACTTCCGTCTCGACTTGAGGCGTGACTCAATGTGGACGTCTCGTCCGCTTTTTTAATGATTGATGCTGACTCACAAAAAAGTAGATTTTATTTATCTAATCCTTAAGTGAGGACTTTTCTATTTGAGACATATTTGGCTATGCATATTTGTTTTAAATTTGGAAAACTTGGCTCCTTGAAAGGGTGCAATATAATTTTCTTTTATTATGAAATCATGGAGCTTAATTTTATTTTTTTAGATTATTTACATGTTAAGAAGTAGAAAACTTATTTTGTCCTAAGAGCCTACCACATCAAACAATCCATGCCACACCCTAGCAAAGGCAAGGAAAGAAACTTAGAAAAAAGACATGCTTTTTTATTGCACACTCAGTAAACAATAAACACATACTTATATTTATAAATCAAATACAGGGAATGTAAATAGAGTCCAAGTTATCACAATCAGATTTGACAGTTGAATTGTTTGCCATTGTACATCCCAGTTAAATTTATAGACTCTACTTGTGGGGGGATTCTTCAAGCTTTTGATTTCTGAATGGATATAGGGCTTCACCTTTGGCGGGTACATCCTTTTAATCAACTTCATTCTTTTGCTCCAAACCCCCATAAGTTTGATACAATTCATACTTCTATCAAATATATTTAAAAAATATAAAAGACTCAAACCTGCAATGGATTAGAAGCAGTTTTTATAATAAAGCATTATATCCAAAATTTTATTTAGCTTTAGAATGTCAAACACCTGCTTCTACCCTATTGACCATATCTTTTGGGGGGTTTTAAACAGCACCTGTCATGCAAACAATTTATTATTTATGATTTATACCGCCCCTTTTAGATATGACCACCTCCAAGAAGAACATGTATATTTCTACACTATCCACTTAAGGCAAGTGCTTACAATATAGACAATCTAAGGGCAATCACACCAAATCATCAATTACATGTCATAAAAAAGAAAAATCCTAGTCCTAGTATGCCTAGGGGCTGTGCATCTAAGTGTGTGAGGTTTGTGTGGTATGTCACACTAAAGGTGTTTAGTTTTATTTTGGAATGAAGATATTTAATTTTTATCCAAGGGTGGTTTCACTTTAAGTTATTTGTGACTTAAAATTTTTATTTGATTTTTAAATTTTTCATATTTATGAGGGTTATCAAGAACTCATAAAGTAACAACTGTTTGCTTTTGGGCAAGTGTGTTATTTATGAATCCTAAGATATAATGATGTAGGCATGCCACCTTTTGAGGGAGTAATTGATCATTGTATCAAAATGAATCTAAGTGATTTTTTAGGTGCTTTGAAGCTCTCTTAGTGTTTAGATAAAAGAAGTGTCTACTTAATAGGGTGAGGTAGACATGCATAAGGGTTGCACTTAGGACTTTACGAAATTCTTCCAATATAATAGGATGAATTCCAACAGAAAGGATAACTCTTAAAAGACATCTATGTATTTAGCATTTTAAATATCATAGGAGAGATCACTCAATTTGGTTAAATTAAAATGATTACGTAGATTTTGGGTTTAAGAATTGTGTCAAACATATAGCTTTTAGGCTACATATTGAGGAATTCTCCTTAGCCTTTGGAGATAAGAAGAGAATGCAAGAATCCAACATCAAAAGCTAAATGTTGGAGAACTCCGTTTAGCTTTTGGAGATAAAGAGAGGGGAAATATCCTACAACTTTGGAGTTGGAGGAGGAGCGGGAACCTGTTGCTTTTGGGCTATGGTATGACATATTCTAAGGCCTTTGGAACGTATAGAAGTGAGGGGGAGATTAGTAGTTTTGAGGCTACAATTCAAAAGGATGTCTCTTTGAATTTTTGTATTTAAGGAGTTTGGTTTTATTTGCTTGTTTGAATTAGGCAAATAAAAGTGAGCCACCTATTGATTTTAGCCTAATAGGTGAGGAAAATATGTAACTTTAATACTATAAATCAAGAGAAATTATTATAGAACTTTTATGTTCAATGATAAGCATTTAGTTTGCTAAATTTAGATTAAGGAAACATAAGAGAATGATGTGTAGATTTAAGATTTGTGCTACACATCAAGGATCTCTTGGATTTTCGAATATCCAAAGAGGAACTTATTCACCAAATTTGGGTTATGAGAATGAAAGTTCATACAATTTTTAGGTTGTTGACAAGAGGAAAATTCTCTACCATTTTGGTTTGTAGAGAAGAAAATGAGAGATGCAATTTAGAGATTGCAAACCAATGAAAGTTCTTCGAACATTTGTTGTCCAAAGAGGGAGGAAGTGCACTCCCTTAGTTTGGGATAGGAGAATGATGTGATTTCCTACAACTTTTGAGTTGTAGAAATGAGGGAAGGAACATGTAACTTATGGGTTGCAAATCCATGAATGTTCCTTGAACATTTGATGTTCAAAGAGAAACATTCATTTGCTTAATTTGAAACTAGGCAAACAGAGAGGAATTTGGAGGTTTCCTACAATTTAGGCTTGTACGAAAAGAAGTAGCCCAAAGTGCAACTTAGGGATTATAAATCGGAGGAGTTTCTTTGAATGTTTGGTGTCCAAAAAGGGGGATTCATTCTTCCAATTTGGATTGGAGGGATGGAGGAGAAGGGATGCACACTTGAAAGTTACAACCCCATGAACATTCTTTGAACATTTGATTTCAAAGGGGATGTACATTCTCATAATTTTGGAGTCTTAGGAGAATGAGATAGTTTTCCTATGACCCTTGAGTTATAGAAAAAATGAGCTGATATGTAATTTATGAATTGCATGTTGGTGATTATTCCTTGAACATTTATGTTCAAGGAGAGAGGACCGCTTACTTGATTTAGACTAAGTAAATGGTGAAATTTCTTTGAGCATTTGGTACTCAAAGGAATTTGAGCATTTGCTTAATTTTGGGCTATGCAAATGAGGATGACTATGATTTGAATCCTATGTCTAGAGGATTACTCATTGGTTTGTGTTCCAACGAATAAATGATTTGATAAACTTCCTACAGCTTTGGGGTTGAAAGAAGAAGATGTAACTTGAGAGTTACAAAATTTTATAAATATTCTTTGAATATTTGGTATTCAAAGAGATATGATCATTCACCTCTTTGAAGTCAAGTGAATGGAGATAGATACTCATTTGTTGGTTTTGTGACTCAATAAATGAAGGAGGTAGCTTAGGATTTGACCCTAAGCTCCAAATTATTCATGTAATGATATGTTTGGAGACTTTTGAGGTCCCAAGTAATCATGCATGCAAGAGGTGATTGTTTGTTGATTTTATGTTTTCAACAAACAAGAGAGTAACATGATTTCTTATGCGATGAAATGTTTGGTGAGTTGAGATGCTCCGAATTATTCATGCATGAGAGGGAGGTCCTATGAAGGAAACCTCTAATATACACTAGGACTCATGCAACAAAATAATTGGAGCCTTGGGAACGCTCCAACTACCATGCATGAGGGGAATGGGCATAAGGAAGAGAACTTCCTACCTTCCTGCAAATGTTTTGGGCTCATTGAAGAAGGAAAGGATACACCTTAGGGCTTTGAAAAGGATTCTTAAATCAATTTTGACATGATTAGGAGACTTGAATGGGAGAGGTTCACTTGTTACTTTTGTGTCATCAACAACTGAAAAAATGACTTAGGATTTGGTCCTAAAGTCTTAGTGATATGTGTAATGAAATATTTAAAACTTAAAGAAAGCTCCAAAAGATTACACTAGGGCATAGTTGTCAATAGCGCAAAATAACGCGCGCTATAGCGCACGGCGCGGCGCACCTACGGCGCAATGCTCATGGCGCGGCGCAGGTGGTTAAAATAACGCGTGCTATATGCGCCACATGTGCGCCATGACTCGTCGCACAAGGCGCAAAATAGAGCGCCAAATTATGTTTAGTAATATTTTGTATACTTATTAATATTTTTTAAATTTATTTATTTTTATATTAAAATAATATACTTATGTATTTTGTATGCTTATATATTTTTTATACTTATTGACTCGTAGCACAAGGCTGCCCTAATTTCACGAAAAACCTCTCTGCTTCCGTCGAATCCACCTGCTTCTCTCCGCCGAATCCGGTCGCTAATTTCGCAGTTTGCTTATGTCGCCGTTTGCTCGTGCCTTTAGCCGAATACATATCACAGGCTTCTCTGCAGAATCCAATCGGTGATTCCGCCGAGTTCGTCCGAAGGAGGTGGAGAGGATTAGAGATACACATTTGAGGGAGCTCGCCAAGAGGATACAGAGGATTCCAATGAAGGTAAGTGGGTAGGAGAGTAAGAGCTTTTAATGCAGTGGGTTTGTTCTTTTTTGTCGCCGTTTTGAGCTCTGTTTCGTCTGGATTTTCCGAGTTTAATGATGAATTATTTTTTTAGTACAAAGTTATGTAAAAAAATTCAAGTAAATATATATTCTTAAAATACCATCTTTTTTTAATCGTACTTGTTAGCTTTGACTTCAATTTTCATTGCTTTTGACTACGTGACTACTTTTGCTCCTATTTAAGAAGTCTATGAGTTAAATCCAAGTATCCAACCTTTTATATAGTGAATGAGGTTGAGAATATGAATGAGGTTGATATAGTCATGGAGATAGTTCAAAGATAAAATTGTTAATGTCAATAGTGATTGTAATGGATTGATTTCCATTAAGGTTATTATCATTAATGATGATTTAATTGTGTTAGAGTTCGTGCTCTTCATGTTGAATTGAAAGATACTTTCCAAATTAAATTTGTAAAGAGATAGCAAACTACTAAGATGTATGCATCAGGGAAACAATATTTATTGGAGGTAACTTGAATTTGAATGTATGTTCTTATATGATGGATTATGGCATATTTCAATTAATTAAATTATATTATTTTGATCAATTATTTCAGAAATAATCAAACAAATGAACAATGCATATGATGGGATAAGATTTATCAATTGTCATATTTCAATTGATTTAAGATTGAAGTTTGTGGATGACACATTGCTAACAATTTGGATATGAAGTATGAACATATACATAAATGTCTATAAGTGATTAGTTTGTAACATAAAGGCCTCATTGGAAGGATTTTTTATGTAGCATGTAGGATTATTTATGAGATAAATTCAATATTTTATTGAAAAGTTTGTTAAAAAAAATTTATTGACATATGAAGTATTTGAATTTGTTTGCTTTTAGGTGATCATAAAATGTCAGATTCAGTTCAATCTTTAAAAAAAGATCCAGCATGAAAATATGATATTCCGATAAATGAATCTGACAACAATAGTGTGACATGCATTTTTTTGGTAAAAGAACAAAAGGAGGAATTACATGCCACAAACAACACCTTGTTGGGGGTTTTAGGAATGCAAGGTCGTGCTCTAACTATCCCGAGCATGTGAAGTCTGAAATTAAGCCATCCATGTTGAAGAAAAAAGGATTTAAAGGAACAGTTTAATGACACATCAAATGTCAACCTTGTTGGAGAAGAAGGAGAAGACTTTGATGTGATGACAGATGATATTTTAGGTGCTGGACCATCCAAAATATTGCAGACAATTAAATCTAACACATCTAGTCAAAGTTCGATATCTACTTCTATCTTCAAAACATCACGACCTAAAGGTCCGTTGGATACTTTTTTTACACTAAATCCTGAAGATGTAGTAAAGCATAGAAAGGGTTAGTTTAGTAAAGAAATGGATGCAGCTAAAAAAGAAATGAAGGAGAGGGCTATTCAAGTGTTCAGTAGATGGATGTACGATGCTGATATTCCATTTAATGCTGTAAAATATGATAGTTTCTTTGCTATGGTGGAGGCACTTGAACAGTTTGGACATGGTATAAAACCTCCTATTTATTATGAGATACGAGTTACTTGTTTGAAGAAAGAGGTTGGACATACACATGAGCTATTATGACGTCATCAAGAAGATTGTATACGATATGTTGTTCTGTAATGGCAGATGGATGGATGTCGAGAAATGGGAAAAGCTTAATCAATTTTCTTGTTAATTGTCCAAGAGGTAGCGCATTTATAGAGTCAATTGATGCTAGTTCTTTCTCCAAAAATGCTGTGAAAATGTTTGAATTATTTTGCAAGTATATCGAGGTTATTGGACCACATAATGATGTGAAACCAGGAATTGAATCTTAGAAAATTAATAGAAGCTCGTTAAAGTAATGATAGTACAATCTTGATGATTCTCACAATTGATACTTCAAAAAAAGATCTTAGATTTCAACCAAGTCTAGGCATGTTGTTACAACTAAATTAGCAAGATCGATAAAATAACGACGTCAATTAAAAGTAATGACAATGAAAAGACAACTAGAATCCGACGGTTAACAAAGCGATTGTCTCACCTGGAGGCTTAAGCTCACTCTTCTATGTCTAGGGTTGTCGGAGGAAGAAGAACCACACAAGGAATGAGACCACTCCGAGGTAGACGATGCCGGCGATCTGTAGTGATGGAGAGGAAGGCGTAGGATGTGGAGGTGGCGTGGAAGGTCGGCCGTCGATGGTCCACTCGTAGTCTAGACTTTGTCTGTCGATGACGTGCACGAGGGTGGGGAGGATCCGATCCAAGTAAGCTCCAACGATGTCGTTGTCAAAGTCAAATCCCGCGTTGAAGAATGGCGATCGTAGGATGTCGAGATTATCGTGGGCGTCGAACACAAGTCCCCATTCAAATTCGAGGTCCGAGTAGGGGAGACAAAGAGGGGAGATGAGAGAGCAAGCCGTGAGCAAGTGGAGGGAGGGGGGGTCACGGGTTGGAGAGGAGGATACGGGCGGGTGGAGCTATGGGGGAAAAAACTTAAAATCTGAAATTTAATTCAGATTTCCGAAATTGGAGAGTTCTTAATTTCAATTTCAGAATTTTGAATTTGAAATTAAGATTAGGAGGGAAGGAATTAAAGGTGCAATTAAGAAAATTAATAGGGGAGATTGGGAGAGAGGGGGCCGGCCATGTAAAGGGGGTGATGTGGCTTTAGGTTTTGAGTAGGTGGGGACCACATATGATTAAATTAATATAATTAAAATTCTGATTTTAATTTCAGAATTAATTATATTAAGTAACTCCCAAACTGGTATGAAAAGAGGAGCGATTTGAAATTTGAATTTCAAATCAAATATAACTCCTCTTAATTTACTTTCCAAATTTGCTAGAGCTTGATTATGAAAGCAATTAAGGGGGAGGGGAAATTCAAAATTCACAAGAGGGGAATATGGGAAGGAGAAGGAATTTTCAATTAGGCGTGATGTTGCTATTGAGAATGAGGATGAGGAGGGTGATGAATAGGCTTTTGAAATAGGAGACATTGCTGATGAAGATAATGAAGCTTTTTTAACATTTGTTGATGATGATGATTCTTAAGAAGAGTAGATTAAATTCTTATTTGACCTTAAAAAAATGATTGTAATATTTGAATTATAAGATATTGGGATATTTCTGACTCGAACTTGTATTAAGTTTTGGTTGTCTTTCATTATTATGATAGCTTGTATTTCATTTTTAATGATATTTCATATTCATGCTTATTATTTTATAATTCTTATTTAGTTTGCGCCATGTTCAAAAAGGCGCGTGTCGCACTGTGCACTATGCGTCATGGCTCCAAAGGGACTTTTGCGACTTGGTGCGCCGTTCGTCGTTAACAAGTATGCACTAGGGGAGAAAGGATCATTTGAAAGAAAGCTCTTTATACTTGTTGGAACTAATGCAACATAGAGCTTAGAACTTTGAGGAATTTCTAAGCATCAAGTTTGAAAGGAGATGTGCATGAGAAAGAGAATTCCCCATTTCCCCATAAATGTTTTGGACTCATGGAAAGAGGAGATGCGCATTTGAAAGGAATTTCCCTATGTCTTTTAGAGTGTTTTGGACTCAATTAGGAGAGGGAAGAATTAATTTCCTAAGGTTTTAGGAGAGGTCTCTAAACCAATTTTGACATGATCTAGATAATCTGGAAGTTAGTGATCCTAGCAAGAGGTCTAGGAAGCATGATTTTGACTCATGTTAAGCATGAAAACATACCTAAAGCTTCTAAGAACAATCTAATCAAATTTGTCATGAATGGTGATTGAAGGTTTTCCAGGGAGATCCTAAAGATCAATTTTGATAGGACTTGGTTTATTAAAACATTGATGTGAGGTTTCAATCTCTAAGGATTTTAATCATTGCATTCAATGATTGTATTTGAAAAAAACACATAAATGGAGTTAGGTAAACTTGAGCATGAGGGCTCATGAGCCTTTGAGGGCCCATGCCATATCTCAAGCCCACTTCAAGGTTAGATAAGCCCATTTAGTTAATTTCCAAATCCCAAGTGTGGTGGATGTAAACCCACATTGATTATCACTTATGTGCTCTGAATTTAGTGAAAAGATCAATCATGTATTTGGTTGGTCATAAACATTGTGGGGTTTACAACAAAGATCTATGGGAAACTCAACAAAGATCGATTGTCAACGATATTATTTCCAACCAAGCACATTCATTAGATATTCACTGACTTGTAGAGACTATCAATTCTTATCCATGAGAATTAAGAGATGCAAAGCATGTTTAAGTAATTCAAAAATGCATGAGGGTTTGGCTTATGGGTCTTTGTAAACCCATTCTTACCCTAAGATAGTCCCATAAATCAAATGAACATGCTTAATGGTCTCCCAACAATTTTAAAAGCATGCAATCCTTAGAGAAAGAGACCCACGACATTTTATTTAGATCAATTTTGACATAATCTAAATCCTAAGCACCATGCAATTGATTTGGTCAAGTGCATAGCCTCCAAATTTGGATGTTATGATGATGAAGCCTAGGTTTGTTATGGGTGATGATTTGGACACAATATGAATGCTATTATATGCATTTGAGGGTTCATCGGATTCAAATCCGACCACCCTACACATATTACATGCCTCTTTGGCTCTCACAAGAGAGCAAACAAACGGAAATCACCTGATTTCCGCTGTTTTGCGGGGAGGACAGCGCACATAGGTTTTAGGAAAGCAAACAAATGAAGTTTCTAAGGGACCATGGCTTGGGGACGTCAACCACACATCAAAGACTAGGGGGGGCCTTAGGGTTTTTTTTCTAAGTTTTAGGATTTTACCTTGCTGGGTTGTCACGGCGCAAACCACTATCCACTCGCCTAGCCAAAGGCGCGAAAGCTGCTGTCCAAGTTTTGGATGCTGTCCAAGTTCCGATCCAAGCTTTGAGCTGTTGTCCAAGCTCCGAGCTGCTGTCCAAGATGCTCCGGAGGCTCCCTTTGCTGTCCAAGGCGTTCCCAAGTCTTCAAACCGCTGTTTGGGAGGTTTCGGAGGTCTCTCTTGCTGTTTGGAAACTTCCAACAGCCTCCAACTCGCTACTAACTTGCCGGAGTTGAAAGAGAAAGGGGGAGAAGCCACCTACAGCAGGTGTTCAGTCTCCAAGTGCCTCTACTATATTCCTACACTTCTCCTTTTGCTCAAGAGAAGGAAAAGGGCAGGTCTATGCTCTTCCATTTGGAGAAATGGAGGAAAACAAAGATATATTTCCCTCTTTTGGTCCAAGGGAGAAGGAAACTACAGCAAGGGAACCCAAGCTGGTTTGTTCGGCCCTCTTATGAGGTCGGTAGCTAGGTAGGGCCGCACACAGGAGGGCCTCCTCTCGTCCTCCCTCTTTGTCTCTCTTGATTGCTTGGAGATGGACTACCTGGAGGGCCGTCGCTTGAGGAGCCGGCGAACTGGATGAGATCGCAGGAAGAGCTCCCCGCCTCCTCCTGCTCTTCTGGGACGGGTGAAACAAAGAACACGGTCAGCTCTCCTTCTTTTGCCCTATTCGGGACACACGCGAGCCAGAGAGGCCGCCGCCCAAATGCCCCTATCTCGCTCCTTTGCGCAAAACGAAGAGTTTTATATAAAATTGGGTGGGAATTAGATAAAATCTCAGCCCTAGATTGAAAAATCTGATTTGGAAAGTCAAATTAGGCATGATCTCATCAATTAGGGCTGAAATTGATCCCAAATTTGACTCGACTCAAACCGATTTGGGTCGGTTTGGGTTCGATTGGGTCTGATCAAGCTAATTTTGCGAAATTAAACTTGAATCGGCGCCAAATTGCATCAAATTGGGCTCGACGGGGTTCAATTTGGATCGAATTGAATTTAATTTAATTAAATTGAGTTTAATTTGATTAAATTTAATTTCAACGAATTAGGGTTTGATTGAAGTTATTTGATGCTCGACGATGGTCAATTTAGTCGATCGAGTGTGATCGAGCCTAATCGGGCTTGAATCGACTTGTGTTGATGCAAAAAATATGTCAACAGCTGTTTGGTTGGCTAAAAAATGAAAAAAAAGAATACAGTGTAACATGAATACTTTGGAATTGTTTGGATGATTGTAAAGTTAATTCATTTTGTTTGATTGAAGTAAATTGAATGCGATGTAAAGTTTAAAGATGATGGCAGCCGGCAGGTGGCAGTGGCGACAGTGGTGGCAGTGGTGGCCAACGAAAGGTGGAGGTGGCCGGAGGGTGGTGGCTGAGCTTGCTTACGGTGAACCATTTACCTAAAAAATACGCTAAATTATTTTACACTACATTTATTATGCTTTACTTTGCATTTCTTTTTCATCCAACGAAATACTAAATTTTTTAAAAACCCTGCATTCACTTTACTTTACACTCATTTTACTTTCAACGAAACAACCCCTTAATTTGATGAAATTATTGTCATAAACGTTTGTCTAAGATTTATTTGTCTGTTTGGGCCTTAAATAAATTTGCTATGTGGCTAGAAAAGATGAAATGGTGTGGTTACAGATTTACCTTTGCTGATCATATATTATTATTGCATACTCTCTTTAACATGTAGATGTAGTAAGAGTACCGTTGCTTCATGCTAGCCTCAAAATTATTCTTTTGAAGGAAAAAAAATGAGTTTAACGTTTTCCCTTTTTTGAAACTTTCAGTGACTGGCCAAATGAAGTTTCATCCATTAGATTATCTCTAGAATTATCTTATCGTCAGGAAAAATATAATCTTGAAAGTGTTTTCCATCATCAGCACTAGTTGTATTTTAGTGTTGGTCTTAGTTTCAGGTTATTTGAATATTTTTTGGCAACTACTAAACAATTTGCCATTGGCGTGTCATCTATGCCTTCCATATTGTGGCAAGGTTCATTAACTGTACTTTTGGTAAATAATTTTAACAATTTCAGAGTGCAGACTTTGCAATATTCATCCTATAAGGAAGTTGAGTTTTGAGATGGCTACCTGAAATCTGCCACAACCTACCCTTATTTGGGCTTGTCTGTTAGAGGCAGTGTTGATCTCTATGGACTGATTGCAAAACAGTTAATTTTTTATCAGGCAAGGTTACGAGGCCCAAGTCCAACAGATTTTAACTGTAAATCATAAACCTTAGGCCCAACTTTAGCCATAAACTACATACACGTACAGCTGAACTTGAAATTTTAATTCCCCAATTACTAGAGATTTAGGTCAGCAGTGCTAAAGTTGTTTTGCCTTGAACTATCAACTCTTTAGCATTTCATGGAATGCCCAATGATAAAAAATTTAGCCCTCCAATGGTGTTATTTGATTCAAACTGCAGCGGACCTTAACTGCAGTGTGCTCCAGATGATGGAGACCAAGTAATGGAATGCTTATTGGATTTCCTGTTGTTATATGATTGCTTGCAGCATACAATTCTACTTTAAAGAAAACAAGTTCTCAAAGCTACGAAGTCAGGAAAGTATGCAAAAATTCATACTTGTGTAGAATCAAACCTTGAAGAATCTGCTGAGGCAGAAGGCTTTCTTATGGGATTTCTCTCAAATCTTTTTAATATAATTATGCAAGTTTGGTGTACGTATCCTTACCTCAAGTTTATAAGAGTATATGTTTATTCAGTGTTTAAATGTCTTTCTCCCTCTGTCTCTCTTTTTCATCGTTATAAATGGAGAAATGCTTCAGCTTGCAATGCAACTATTTTTGGAAAGGTGACATTTGCTTTTACACCTTGTGAAAATTTCTTTCCTTTTATTGCTGATACAGGCTGCCTCTGAGAAGGGACTGTTCACTTTGGTCGTAAATGTTCAAGTGAGTATTTTCTTTCTCTTCTCTTTATGCGTTCCTACATGGGAATCTAATGGTTTGGTTTGGTCACTTCACATTTTTTTGCCGTGTCTAACAATGTTACTCTTCTCTTCATCCATTCATTAAACATTACCAAATGCTTTTAACAATTTTAAATTTACCAAGTTTTGACCGGCCTAAAAATCAAACTATTGTTTTGAGCCTGAATCTTTTTTTATTAGGCTTGGTTGAGTTAATTAGGTTTATGAATACTTGAGCTTTCTAGCTTGGGTAGTCCGAAAGAAGATACCCTTGCCCAATTTAGACTCAGAAATGCAATCCGTTCAACATAAAATTTTGAACAACCTCTTTATTTCTCTATGTTTAAGGAAAAATAAGTGGATACTGTTTTTATTGTTTCTTTACTCGCAGAGTACCAAATTTGGTGCTTGAATTTCAACATTGAGATATTCTTGTTTTTTTTTTAACTATTTTTACTTTTAAAATTTCAAATCTACCAATCCTTCTACCTTTTTATGAATGCTTTCTCTGAAAATTTGGCGAAGCGTTTACTCTATAAAAAATATCTTCATAATTTGGTGAGAGCTCCATTTTGGAAATAGGGATTTTTCCTCGTATTTTAACCTTCAACAGAGATCTTCCTTTTTAGTTATTGCTATGTTTCATTCAAGCTGCAGCTTCCCAAAATTCTTGCTGCTATTCTAAAATTAAATTTTTTGCCCCCTCTAGTTGTAGTTGTTTACGTAGGTCCTTTGTTTATCATAATAGAATAACCTCTTATTTTGCAGGTTCCAGGTTCAACCCATTACAGTATGGTCTTTTATTTTGTGTCAAAACCACTGGTTTCTGGGTCATTGCTGCAACGTTTTGTTGATGGTGATGATGAATTCCGAAACAGTAGATTCAAGCTAATCCTCTCTGTTCCTAAGGTTATATTTTGTATTTTCTTCTATTAATTGCGCTGATTCTATGTTTCGTGCCAGGCCTTGTTGACATGTATCCAGCTTCTTTTTTTTTTCAGGGTTCTTGGAAAGTTCGTCTAATTGTAGGAAGCACCCGATGCTTACTAGGAAAAGCAGTTGATTGTACCTATATTCATGGACCAAAATACTTGGAAGTAAGAAAAAAAGAAATAGGTTATATATAACACAAAATGGTTTCTTGGATTTCTTTGATAACTGAAATGTCATCATAGCATAAGTTGGATAATGAGATTTCTAACAGGGTTGATTCTTGCAGATTGATATAGACATTGGTTCTTCTACTGTAGCTAATGGAGTTCTGGGACTAGTCTTTGGTGTGATTTCTACTTTGGTAGTCGACATGGCCTTCCTTATACAGGTACCTACATAGATCCTTTTATCTAAGTTAAAATGATGTTCTAGATCCCCTTAATGTAGTAAATGCTAGCTAAGTTCTTATGGAGCATAAGTTCATTTAATCTTTTTTCCCTATAAGTACAAATGATGTTCATTATCATTAGACATCCCAACTGTTTATGGTAGCCAATATTTCATGCATTAGCAGTAATTTTTGCTTGATAATCATCAGCCATACTTTTTCTTCAAATCAACTGTTTCTTAGTGATCTGTAGTTAACTCTCTAATGATCGAACCTAATGTGGTTTTAAAAGTAAATTATTGATTTCATGCGCCTACTGCTTTAAAAAAAAAAAACGAGTTCTTTTAGAATATGATGCAAAAAAAATAAATAACTAGACCATGAATAGTGATTCTATTTTGAGGTATCCTTTGAATACATTGATTTCAATGACATCGTATGCCACCATGTGTCTAGAGAAGAAAGTCTACAACATGAGATGTAAAGATACTTAACATCAACCCACAAAGCCATGTATTGAGAGTTAAGGCTAAGTAAATAGATTTTACAGTACAAGTCAAGAAATTTCAATGGTAAATTTTGCAATAACAAGAGATTTGAAATATGATTTTGTCATAACCCATGACGACTCCTGGAGATCATCACCGGTGAACATGAAAAAATATTTATACTAATATTACTAATGCACCTTACCTATTGTGTGCTCCGAAAATTCGACCCTGGCCTCCCCCGTTGCTTTTTTAGGGGAGTTTTAATGGATTAAGTTCCAAGGTAAATTTTGGGAAGGCAGATGGGTTTGTAGATAAGACACTTCCCGGAGTTTTCACCCTCATTTTGCGAGGACTTTATGATATGAGTTCTGGTTTCCTATAGGCGCAAGCCCCTATAGTTAATTATCTCTCCCGATCACAAGAGAGAACTTTCGATTAAGGCTAGTCATTAATCAGATACGTAGAAATACGTGTTATCTGGCATATAGTAGCATCATGGGTATTTAGAATGTTGGAAGTTGGATATTTAAATTGGAATTTTCACCATCTTGCATTTAAAGTGGATTATGGGGGAATGGATAATGGACCCGATCAAGATCACATGGTTCCGTCGTCCTGGGTTGCTTCGTCGAAGGGTACCTTGTAGACCTGGGGTGGGTATTTGCTTAAAGGGACAAATTTGAATCCACCTTAGCTAATAGAGGATTTTATGCCCTATCAATTATATCTTATTGATTAATATCTCAAGGATTTGATGTCACTAAGGGACGTATTGACTCTGGTCATAACTGTAATTTAGTGGTGTCATATGACGGTAAAATCACTCGGTTCAGAGGATCCCGGGTCATAATCATTTATCCTGCGGTGCCATTTGGCGGCAAAACTGTCAGTTAGAGGACACGTACTACATCCTTACTGGCAGGAGATTATTTGAGAATGTATCCTAGTGATATTTTTGACTTGGCATTAGCTCGATGTGAGTTGAAATAAATTTTAATTTGTCCACCCCAACAAACTGTTGTAGAGGGTGGATGGATTTTGCTTTAAACGATTAGATAGATTATTTCAATTTTAAATATTCTAGGCTTTGAAATTTTCTAGGAGTTTGGATGACATTTGAAATATTTGAGGACCCCTTCGGTTGAGATCTACGTTCAACACGACCATCATCGAGGTGATTGGGATCATTTTCATTTGTTGATTGAACCTTGTCGACTTTGTCGAGCTGTTGATAGAGGATCGTGTTTCGTAGGCTTTATGCCTTTGTTGATGAATTTCTCTGTTCATAGGCCTTGGATGTCTTATATGAATGTATAAAACATATATTTTGGTCAACACCTTGACTGTATATTTGTTTGATAATTTGAGCTGTGTCGACTCCTATCTATCCATATAGAAGGATCGGGCTCGAATTGTGGTTCATTTATTGACCCGTGCAACATCCCTAGACGTCACGTGTGTACTCATAACAACTTGCCGGGGCCCATGCGGGTGTTTGGGGGTATTTTATAATTATTTATTGAACCTTGTCGACTCTTATTTACACGCTTATGAGGATAAGGTTCAAATTTATTGATCTGTTCAGCATCCTATACGTTACGTGTGTTCCTACGACACGCTCGCCAGAGCCCATGCGGGTTGTGTAATTACATTTACCCCTTTTTTGTACATGTGTATGTAAATTATGGTGCATGTACTGGGGCATTTTTGTAATATTTGACGGATCTTCTACGACAGCTCATAGAGGCTTGTATTTGTTATAGCCGTTTTGTATTTGCCCGTAGATGATATATTAAGTGCACGACAGGTCTTTCATAGCTGCCCTTAGGCACTTACATTCGCTATATCACTTTTCATTTTGTTTGTAGATGATATTTTGCACATATAACATGTTTCCTATAAGAGCCCGTAAACATTTGCATTTGCTATATATCATCCGCCCTCAAGTTGTAGAAGATCAATGTATTTATTAACTATTGAGCAGTGGTTGATCGTAGGAGTGTTGTAAAGCAACTGTTTCATCTGCTAAATGCCCTTCACACCTTGCTCACGAATATACTGTATCATTTATCGCATGATGCTTGTGTTTTGCATGTCTTTTTTGTTATCCTTGGAGGTGATTTGCAATATGCATATAGCGACATTACTTACTAATATTTGCATTCTGATAGGCTTGAAGATCTTCAAAATTCCTTGGGAACTTTATATTATTGATTGATTGTAAGTATGTTGTTATTCATTCAATTTGGTCTCTGTTTGCAAGAAGGTTACTGTATTCGTCGCATGTCCAATTCTTATATTTAAATGGGACAGAAGCATCTACTTGCATGACTGATTCATAGGTGAGTTATGTTCACTAGAACTCCCTCATTCATCTTTGTTAGTGACTCATTGAACTTGTGGAACATGAACTTCAATAGTCCATAAAAGATCGATGTGTTTATTTGTATATTTTTGTTGACTATCGGGTTGACTACAATCATTGCTAATTCCCACATTCACTCATCATCAATCTACTACGCTCATTGTATGCTTCCTTTCAATATTCATAAGTAGCTACTGCATTCATCATACATTGCATGCCAAATCCTTCTAGTAGCATTTAATTGCATGATAGATATAGATATCGCTTGTAATGACATCATAACATTCACTGTATGACTCGGGTTCAAATTTATTGACCCATGCAGCATCCCTAGAAGTCACGTGTGTTCATATGACACGCTCACCGACGCCCATGTGAGTTGTGTAATTACATTTAACCCTTTTTTGTACTTATGTGTATACAAATTACAGTGCATGTACAGGGGTATTTTTGTAATATTTGTCAGGTCTTCTACGACAGCTCGTAGAGGCTCGTATTTGTCGTAGCTATTCTGTATTTGCCCGTAGATGATATATTGAGTGCACGGTCATAATGGCCCGTAGGCACTTACATTCGCTATATCACTTCTCATTTTGTTTGTAGATGATATTTTGCACATATAACATGTTTCCTATAAGAGCCCATAAACATTTGCATTTGCTCTATATCATCCACCATCGACTTGCAGAAGATCAATGTATTTATTGACTATTGAACAATGGTTGATTGTAGGAGTGTTGTAAAGCAGTTGTTTCATTTGCTAAATGCCCTTCACATGATGCAATCAAAAATTTGGGAGAGGGCCCCAAATTTTTGATCACAAAAAGAAACCCCTTTCTATAACTTAAAAGTTACTCAAAACACTTCAAAAATAACATAAGATAAAGTGACAACACATGCACAAAACAAAACACAATTTTAATATTATAAAAGGACTTACAGATGCTTACAGACTTTGACAATATGAAGACGACTTGATAACATGACACAACTTGAACCATAAAACAAATCCTAATGATGCTTCATTCCATTAGAAGAAGGATACAGGTGAAGTGGATACTTGCGGAGAGACGAAAGAGGTTAGAAGCCAAGACGAAGGAGGAGAAGCTCGCAAGCTTTCCTAGAGGAGAAGGAGAATGGAACGAGCTCGCAAGCTTTTCCACGAAGAAAACTCGCAGGTTCTATCTTCCAAAAATCATCATCATCACAACTCTCTTAAAATAGCCACAACATCTTCTATATATAAGCACAAAAGAAGGAATACAAACAGCCACTAAAACTTAATTAAAAGCTAATTAAAATGGGAAGATAGAAGGCCAAAAGTTACTCCAAAATAGCAGCCCAAAAGCCACCAAACAGCAGCCCAAAAGCCACCAAACAGCAACCCAAAAGTCCTTCAAACAGCATCCCAAAAACCTTCAAACAGCAGCCCAACATTGCACAGGAAACACGACATTAATTCCACGGGAAAAGCTCCCCTAATTGCTACGGGAAAACAGCCCAGACAGGGAACCAAGATCCATAATCAATTTCGATAAAAGGGGGACCACGGGACAATAAATCAGGGGCAAACTAAAGGGTCAACACCAGAAGGAGCTGAGGAGGCTATGGGGAAGTCGAGAAGGCAGCATGGGGAAAGGAAAGAGCCAAACTTTTAACAATAATGAGCTGCCACTAAACTTGAATAAATGAACTAAACTTCAGCTCATAATGAGCTAACCAAGAGCTCAAAATAATGAGCTAACACTTAAAATAGCTCAACACCAAAGCAACCAATAAGCCCAAACCAAGAACCACTAGAAGTCCAAGGGTCATTAAATTTTGAGTTTGATTTGACCCCCCCTTTGCCTACATCAGACTCCCCTTCTTGAGAACTCATCTCCCGATGAGTTAGCTTTGTTTTGAAGGCGTTGCATCAAAAGACACCAAGGCTTGAGATTGCTCACTTTACACCAGGACTCAAATGACAACATGACTCAAAACAAAACTTACATGATAACTATCATGACATCAAGACTCACACAACAAGACTTGACTCACAAGGCTGACTTGACTCATAAGGCTAACTTGACTCACAAGACTGACTTGACTCATAAGGCTGACTTGACTCACAAGACTGACCTGACTCACAAGACTTACATAACAAACAAATTTTAAAACCTAGGACTTCCTAACTTGCTCTGATACCAAAAAATGATGTAATCAAAAATTTGGGAGAGGGGCCCAAATTTCCTCTCCCAAATTTTTGATCATAAAAGAAAAGGCTTTCTAGGATAATAGAAAGACATAAACTACTCAAAAACTTGACAAAATATAACTAACAAAACAAAAACACAACTTTAATATTATAAAAAGGACTTACAAGATGCTTACAACATAAGGCTCTTATAAACTTTGACATAAACACCTTATGAACTTGGAAACATTAAGACACCTAAACTTGCCTAAACTTGCTTTCCAAGAGAAGAAGGATACTGGTGGAGTGAATACTTACGGAGAGACGAAAGAGGATAGAAGCCAAGAAGAAGGGTGGAAAGAACTTGCAAGTCTCCCCAAGTGATGGAAGATCTTTAAACAACCCAAAACATCTACTATTTATAGACATGAGAGGGGAATACAAATAGCCATAATAACCCTTCACATTCTATATTAAATGAGGGAAATGAAAAGCCATCAGTCAACTCCAGGAAACGAAGCACCAAAGCCACGGAAAAGCCCCCCCAAAGTCATGGAAAAGCAGCCCAGGCGGAACCCGAAGAGGCAGCCGCAAGAACCAAGGAGGCCCATACGGAACTGAGGCACCAAGGCACGGGAAAGGCCACCCTGCACAGAAAACAAATAGCCAACAGTGGAAACCAAGGAGCCAAGGCACGAAAATCCAAGAGCCATCCACGAGAAACGAATAGACAAGGGGAAGGAGAAGAGACAAAAGTTAATGAGCTACTAATAAATTAATAAGTGAACTAAAAACATAGCTCATAATGAGCTAACTCTTAGTTCAATAAATGAACTAAAAAC